>NC_136261.1:86681607-86684107 GCF_964187855.1 Myxine glutinosa | reverse complement strand
GAAGTACATCTGATTGCCGTAATGCCTGCATCTCTTTTGAAAAAGTCCATCAATTGTGAGTTGATTAATATGCAATAAATCTGATATGAGATGTCACTTTTATGTTCGTATGTCCTGACGTAAATCAATAAGGGTCTGGGTGCAAGTAAAGAAAATGTAGAAAGAATACCAGGGCAGGCCTTGTATATAATTATCAACAATCATAGTGTATGGTTCTTTGCACAGAGGGATCTCCCAGAAATTATTTTTTGTTCTTGCTCCATTGAGCTATGCCGCTATGCCGAGGAAACAGAAAGCCCTGTTTTTTAGCATTTACGCAAAAGCAGAGACGAGGAGACCTCAGAGTTTGTTTATTGGCATGGGCCGTGCCGAATACGTACCCCAGACACTTTGATCAAAAGAAAGAATTTTTGGGGGAGTGTGAGAAATTATTTTTCATTTGATCTTCCTCTTGGTGTAAACCACCTTTCGAGGCCATTTTTCCCCACAGAGCAGGGGTTGGCCTTTTTGGGGCACCGTGGTCACCTTTTTGAAGCAATGTTTTATGGCCGGATGCCCTTCCTGCCGCCAACCCTGTTAGTCGTCTCTTGCGACACACCGGGAATTATGCCTAGGCCGGTATATGCCTAGGCCGGTATCGATATGCCTAGGCCGGTATCGATACACCGCCTAATTTTATTTTTCCCATTAAAAAATTTTTTCTTTTTCTTTTTGTAATTACACAGAGATTGATATTCCTTTCAGCAAAGCGACAGGTCTTACATTCTCGTATGACTGAAATAAAGGATACAATTATGGCGTTAAAGAAGTGTAGGTGTGATTGTGAGTACTAATCTCCTAGATTTTTGTTTGCAGTGCCCTTTTTATTAGGCACATCTTTTTATACACTTAAACGGATTAATTAACATCGGACAACGCACAACTGATAGATAAGATGCACCATATGCAGAATTATCCAGAAGTCCAGTGTATAACCTAAAAGTGACTAGATTAGTGCTGCATATAAGATGTTTATTGGATGCATCTCATCTTCTTCTTTTTTTTTATGTTGAAGGCTCCAGGCACAGACTATATAGTCCTCATCGAGGCCAGGCCTTAAATAAAAGAGAAAGAAAGTGTATGATGAAAAGTGTATGATGTTTGTTTGAAAGAAAGAGAGATTGAAGCTAGCCCGGTAGCTGTAGTTTGAGTGAAACAGAAAGTAAGACCAGCAATCCTGACACGGAGAGTGTAAGATGGTTCCGGGCACCAATTTAACGCTCCTAAGTCAGAACGGTAGTATCACCCTGGGCGGTTGCTGTCTTCAACCTACTACCTAAAGAGCATCTGCTAACTTTCACTCATAGACGTTGAATTTTTTTTTTTTAATCCACATTACCTTTCGATAAGATAGGTCAATGTGTGGCAGTACCTCGGCCTATTCTTCATTTTATTCCTGCTATAATCGAGAGGCAAAGCTTCACTTCGGTAAAAACACAACCCGCAGACCAAATTAAAAATGAAATACCTCTCAAACATTCACTTGCGAGATAAATGGATAGATAGGTTGAACTAGATACAGCTGAAATGCTATATAGCAAAATGGTTTCTAATTTGGTCTGTGAATATCTGTATGAAATGAGATTTGTGTTGTTTGATTTGTACTGGACAAATTGCATTGCTGTTAATAAATTTAACATTTTTTATAACTGTCATGCAGTTGCAAGGTCAGCAAGGAGATGTGCCAGCAGCCAGGAGCATGCCTGTATTTTTGCCTTCGTGCTCAAAATGGACTGCGCAAAACAAGTGTGGGAGATGCCGTACTATCACTCAAAGCTATCCCAAGCATCAATATGGCAAATGCGGAAAAACTTTCAGCGTCATCTTCTAACGAAGAGTCGCCCTCGTCTCCAGAATTTCAGAAGCGTTTTTCCATTCAGCTTCGGAAGCCACAGTGTCCTGGTGAGCTTTAGTGCTTTGATTGTCTTTCTATTTCAGAATTCCTTGGAAACATGGGCACTTGGGAGATTTTTCAACAATATAATTCGATGCAAAGCAATTTGGCGTCAAGCAAATTGTGATTTAACTCTACAATTGCAAACATTCACAAGTGAATGCAATATTCTCCACCCCTGCCTCCCTTCCATCTGCTTTGACACTTGTTAACTCAAAATGAAGACATGGAAGCAATATTTACCTGCTTTATGAAAATGAAGACATGGAAGCAATATTTACCTGCTTTATGAAAATGAAGACATGGAAGCAATATTTACCTGCTTTATGAAAATGAAGACATGGAAGCAATATTTACCTGCTTTATTCTAAATGCACTGTGGGAAGTATTTTTGCCAAGTGTTGTCTGCATTGGTTTAAATATAACGGTTTGGTAGGACAAAAACCTTGTTTTTGTGACCCTTTTTGATCTTTGACCACTGTTAAAGATTCCCTTAGTTGTTGGACATGTAAAAAGATTTGCGAAAAGTAGGTGAGGAATGACCAGCACCCAAAACAAATTCGAAAT
>NC_136261.1:86591607-86676607 GCF_964187855.1 Myxine glutinosa | reverse complement strand
CACCAGATTGATATACTGAGTTAGGAAAGTAAACCCAAGTCAAGAAAAAATATATATTCCATATTAAATGCCAAGTCTGTATATATATATATATACATATATATATATATATATATATATATATATATATATATATATAATATATATATATTATTGTTGGGGATTTGGGAATTGTGTGTGTAATTTGATGTAAAATTTCCCCCTTTTGTATGCTGTAAATATTCCGTGTAAATATCACCCTCCAATTGTAGATCAAAGATTGATCAAAGATCAATTGTAGATCACTTGGACCAGCAGTCAAAGATCAAAGGTCGTCTGTAGTTAGGCCATCGCACACACGTAGCAAATCTATGATTTCCCTCATTAGTTATGTCCTTAGTAAATGTTGTTGAAGGTTCTGTGATCCACTAGTTCATTACGTTGCATCAATTAAATAAGACAGGTCCCTCCGACGCCCCATGGCATCTTCCAAGTGCCAGTTTGCCAGGTTTGCTGCAATTGACTCCTTTAGCCACTTTGCTGCATTTTCATCTCCCGTCCACTTTGCTGCATTTGACTCCATTACGCACGAGGTAACCTCGGAGAAGAAAGGCGTGTCTCCACCTCGTCACCTGGGGGGGGGGGGGGGGTGGGGGGGGGGGGGGGAGGAGTCAGCCAAGCACGAGAAACAAGGCGTGGCTTTGCCAACACCTCGTCAAGAGAGGGCGGGATTGGTGAGCCTCGCACCAATCAAGGCCGAGGCGAGCTCACCGAGGGGCGGATCCAACGCACGCGGGTCGATCCCAAAAAGCACGTCATAAAAGGGCAAGCGCGGGTTTTATAGGCGAGGAAGCGGACACAAATGGTACGTGCGCGGGACTGCCTCAACGTGCTGCCCCCCTTTCGCTGGAGCTTTTTTTTTTTTCTTTTTTTTTTGTATACTGAATCGAGGCTCGTGAAAGAGCTAACATTTATTTCACAAACAAATCAACCAGACAAACAAAATATACAAAAAGAGGGAGCGGAAGACAAGATGGGGAGAGAAGGGGAGCCACACAACCACAACATTTGAGAGCAGGGAGAAGTGTGGGAGGGAGAGGGCTTGGGGGCAGGAGGCGTGGAAGGGGTGGGGGGGTGGGAGAAGTATAAAACACAAGGGGCCCGAAATTAGCGGGGGTAGAAAAGATCAAGGTTTTGGATGGGGGAGGATAAGAGATGGTGGTGAACAGCTGTTTAAAGACTTGGAGGGTGGAGTGGGATTGAAGAGAGTGAGGGAGTTTGTTCCAGAGGCGGGAGAAAAGAGGAATGAAGGAGTGAAGGTGAGCAGAAAGTCTTGATTTTTGGCAGTTTAACCATAAGAGAGTTGCAGGCAGATCTTGTGCGACCTGTAGGAATATTTGGGGGACAGAGCCCAGAGAGGGCTGGGGGCGCAAGGCCAGAGAGGAGTCGGTGGAAGACGGAAAGACCACCAACCTGCCTGCGGTGAGTGAGTGAAAGGCCCTTGGAGTTAGCTTCATCGCGGGAGATTCCAATGATTCTGAACGCTTTGGTTTCAACAGCGTGAAGACGGGCTAGGTGTGAGGCAGGAGGCACCAGACCAAGAGGGGATAGCAGTATTCCATAGTGCTGCGGATGAAAGCCTTGTATGTGGTGAGGAGCTCAGGTGTGCCAAGGAAGGACTTCGCATGACGGAGGATGCTCAGTCGGCGACTGGCTTTGGAGGCCAGATTTGAAATGTGGTTTTCCCAGGAAAGATCATGGCAAATAGTGAGACCCAAAAGCTTGAGTGACAGAACTTCTTGGAGAGGATTATTCAGAAAGTGGATGGGAGGGTTTTCCAGTCGGTCTTTTCGGAGAGACATCGTAAGAGTGTGAGATTTATCAGGATTGAAAGACATGTTCCATTTGTTTGCCCAGTCTGTGATTTTGTCCAGGTCTGCAGAGAGTGAGGAGGCTGCAGACTGCCGATCTGAAGGATGAGGAATGGAGCGACAGAGAGTAGAGTCGTCAGCAAAGAGATAGACAGGATTTTCAAGAGAGTCAGAGAGATCATTGATGAAGACCAGAATAAAGCACCGGGCCCAGAACACTACCTTGGGGAACTCCAGCCTGAACAGGAAGAGGAGATGAGAGAAACCCATTCAGGGCCACACGTTGACTACGACCAGAGAGGAAGTCCGCCAGCCATGCGTGGAGATTTCCATGGATACCAAAGGAGGAGAGTTTGGTGAGCAGAGCAGGGTGCCAGACCGTATCGAAGGCACATGAAATGTCAAGGGAGACGGCTCTAATTTCCTGTTTGGCGTTGAGGACCTCCATCCATTGTTGAGAAAGCAGAAGCAGCATGTCCAGAGTAGAGTGACCAGGTCTGAAACCAAATTGATGATCAGAGATCAAGCCATTGGAGAAGAGGAAAGATTTCATATCTGAAGCAATGATGGATTCCATGACTTTGCTGATAATTGGGAGAAGGCTGATTGGTCTGTAGTTGCTGGGATCTGTTTTTGCACCTTTTTTGTGCAAAGCGGTGATGTTGGCTGATTTCCAAGCAGATGGCAGATGACCTTGAGCAAAAGAGAGGGTGAAGAGAACAGAAAGAGGGAGTGAAAGAGCGGAAGCACATGATTTTAGGACCCGTGGGCTGATGCAGTCAGGGCCAGTTGCAGAATCAGAGTCGAGGGTTGACAGAAACTTTTCCACCTTGTCAGGAGGAAAGGACACAGAGTCCAGGAGCAGCTGGGTACGACTGGGTACGGTGGGTACAGAGAGGGATGGGTTTGGGAACAAGATTTAGAGGCAAACACAGAGTTGAGGCATTCAGCTTTTTCACGTGCGGAGTCAGCCGTGTAAGCCGTTTGAGGTGAGGGAGGTGATGGAGGGGGAACAAACACCAGAAACAGATTTGACCAGACGCCACCAGGATTTGGAAGAGGGAGACAGATAAGAGAGTTCGGTCTTGAGAACAGTGAGATATTGTTTCCTGGCTCTCCTGAGGGTGGACACACACTTGTTTCGGGCTTTGTGAAAGGAATGAGATTTCCTTCCGTTGGATTTGCTTTCCAGGAGACGAAAGCAAGTTGTTTCAGGGCAACAGCCTCACCACAAGATTCCGTGTACCATGGACGGGAGGAAGGGTATGACAACTGAAGACGAGATGGGATAAATCTGTGCATGAGAGAGAGTAATTTACTTTGAAAGAATTCCCAGGATGAGTTGATGTCAGAGGCGGTAGAGATGGAGACCAGTCCAGATGATTGAAGGCTGCTTGAAGACCGTGCCAGTTTGCCTGAGTGAAATGCCAGACTCGTCGACGCTGAGGAGGCTCTCTGAGAATGGTCAGAGAGATGTCCACTTTGACAAGCACATGATCAGATGAGCCGATTGGAGCAGAAGAAGAGCAGCAGACATTTTCAGGGAAGTTTGTCAAAACCAAATCCAAAGAGAAGATGCTCCGTTGACTGAGATCCGGGTCGGGAAATTGACAGATTGTGTCAGTCCCAGTGAGTCGCAGAAGTCCTTTGCTGAAGAGCCATGGCTGGTGAGAGAGGTACCCACACCCAGCCAACTGGCATGGTGACAATTGAAATCACCACATATGGGGAAGAGAGAGTTGGGATGGATAGATAGAAGTTGGTCCATATTATCAGACAGCGAGATGTAGATGGAGTCATCGCTTGTTTGGTAGACGGTACAATACACATATGAACAAAAGGTGGGAGCGAAGGGGAAGCCGTAGCCAAAGGTATTCCTGGGAGTGAGGTGGAGAGAGGGCAGTGGAGGGCGAGTGAGGAAGAGAGTTTTTTATAAAGATAGCAACCCCACCTCCAGACGAGGCTCAGGTCTATCATGACCGGAAGAGGGAGTAACCTGGGAGAGATACCAAGGCATCAGAGACATCATGAAGGAGGAAAGTTTCTGTTAAGCAGATCACATCTGGTTTGTCAGAAGCAACCTGTATGGAGAGATCAGTCAAGTTTGAACGAAGGCCCCGGATGTTTGAGGTCCATACCGTTAATGAAGAGGAAGGGGGAGGCATCGGGTCCAGAACAGGGGGGGGGAGGGGGTAGGGTAAGGATGTGGAAGAGGGAGGAAGAGGTAGGGAGAGCTGTTGAAGGTGTGTTCAGAGATTTCAGAGATTTCAGGAATAGCTTAGGAGAAAGGGAAGAATGGGGCGGACAAAAGGTTTGATGGAGATTGGGTGAGGCACAGTGAGGTGTTATTTGAGGAGGAGGAAGAGCGAGGCAGAAGGTTGGGGGAGATGAAGGTGAAAGTTGGAAGGGGGAAAGAAGCAGGGAGGATGCTTTTGAGGAGGAGGGGTGAGAGGGGAGTCTAGTAGGGGAGGAGCGAGGGAGAGTCTCGGAGGGGAGAGGTGTGGGGGGAGTTTAGGAGGGAGGGGAGGGAAGGGGCAAGGGGGGGAGATTTTAAAGGGATGGGTGATGGGGAGGATTTGGAGGGGAGGGTTGAGATTGGATTTTTGAAAAGTGTACGATTCATGGAAACGAACATTTTTTGCAAAATGAGTTTGAGACCTTCGAGTCAAAAATATGTTTGAGGACACTGAAGGAGGGGTGGAGTTCTGGATAGTTTAGGGAATGTAGAAAGGAGGAACTGTAAGAGATGGTATTATATATATTTTTTGGAATGAATAGATTTGGTGAGCAAGACGAAAGCATCCTTTTGTAGGAAAAGAAGAAAAGGGTGTTATAATATATGAGAGAAAATAGTTGTTCAGGGGAGAGATTATACATTTCTAATCACGTGATCGCGTGATCGCGAACGAAGAACGAACGAACAAAAAAGAACAACAAATAAACGAATAACACCTGGGAAGGAAATTTTTTTTTGGGGTTGTTTTTTTTTGAGTAGAGATATTAAACAAGGAGGTATGGGGTGAATGACTGGGACGAACCAGAGAACGAAAATAAATGCAGCGCATTCGACGAATCGCTGAGAGAAAAACAAAACCACAAGGTCGGAGACGGTACGGTAGCCAAGCCTACGAGTACTAGGCCGCAGAATACTCGATACGCATTAACCGACGATTGTGTATACATGTACGAAAAATTAGCACCGAAAATTTTCCAAAATATACGCTATAGGTACATACACCGAAAGATAGATACAGTCTCGACAAAAACACAATTGAGGATCACTTAGCTTCGAAAGCGTGAGCGCATGGAACAGCTTCGAACAGGAGCTTGCGCCGCCTCGTGTCGTCTTGGGCCCTGCTGACTGCGGAATCGACGCGAGAAAAACCAGCATCACGCCACCGGCCCTGACACCTTCTCAAAGCGACCTACCTGGACGGTGCCCCGTCCTGCTGGCATTCAATCCAATCGGCCATTTCCCCCGTGTAAGTGTGCCCGTTTGTCCGTCTTTCATGTTGTCTTGGGGTTCTAAGTAAGACTGTTCATAGATAAGCTAATAATATTGCACTGTGTCTCCTTGCTCCTTTCTGTTCAGTTATTTTCTTATCCTTCCCATTCTCGTTGGTTATTTTTGGTCTTGTTAATAGTTCGCAATAAATCATATTTGTTCTTCCTACTTCTTCTTCTTCTCTTCTTCACATTCGGTCGCTTTAGTGATTTCCTTCATTGAATACCTGTGGCACGATTCGACCAACGTTTAGGATCGGGTTTAGTACTGTTAATGGCTCGAACTTCGGGTTGCTAAAACCGCTCGGCAACTAGTCCATCTAAAACTGGGGTTCGAGCGGTACTTGTCTCCCTGTTCTGCGGAGGGACGGATAAAGGTATTCAGGATAAACCCTGGACCCATAACCCTGATCCGTTGCATCCCGCGGGAGGGCGTTACAAGTACCAGGACCGGGGAGACGGCCAGCTTAACAGGACAAGGGGCTAATCACCCCTTGCTAACGGGAGAGCCGTCCCCCGTATCCATAACAATATATATATAACAATATATATATATATATATATATATATATATTTATATATATATATATATATATATATATATATATATATATATATATTATATTATATATATTGTTGCGGTTTTTAGAACCCTCCACTTTGTAAATAATAATCCCTTATAAATAATCCCCTATAAATATCCCCTCTTCTAATGTTAAAAGAGAGCACCATAGATAGGCCACGAGCAACACGAAGGACACCATAGGATCTTCTTTAGTTATTTCATTAGTATGTGTTTCAGGTAAGGCTCTGTTCCCAATAGTTTGAATCTACGTTGCATTTATGAAATAAGGATAGGCCCTACAGCTCCCTCAACATCAGTGCGATTGGTTTTCTAACCCGTGCGACGCCATTACACACGTGGTCATCTTGGAGAAGAAGGGGGAGGAGTCAGCCAAGCGCCAGGAGCAAGGCATGGCTCTGTCAACGCCTCATCAAGGGGCAGGACCGGTGAGCCCTCGCGACCAACCAAGGCCTAGGCGAGCTCACCGGTGGGTGTTTCCAAAAGGCAGGCGGCTTGATACGCGGGCGGCCAATATAAGCGCCGCCGCGGACTACTTACGGAGTCGAGCTAAAAAGGGGAGTCGAGCTAAAAAGGGGAGAGGAGTCGAG
Organism: Myxine glutinosa; assembly: GCF_964187855.1. Lineage (NCBI taxonomy): Eukaryota > Metazoa > Chordata > Myxini > Myxiniformes > Myxinidae > Myxine > Myxine glutinosa. Next base: position 86,670,080 of record NC_136261.1, on the reverse strand, counting down.
CTAAAAGGGGGAGAGAAGTCGAGCTAAAAAGGGGAGAGAAGGTGTGCACAAGAGAGTTGTGGAGAAGGCCTTGGTTGTGTTCATGAACTTGTTGGAGGCGCGCGCCGTGAAAGAAGGGTTGGAGAGGGTTCGCTAGCACGACCATCCAGCTATTACGTACGCGAAGGATCCCAGTTTTCCCCTGTTGTATATAATTGTCCGGTCGCGTTCAACGACACGCGGAGCTGGTTGACGGGTTTCACCTCGAACCCGGAGCGTGGACCGGAGCGCGAGGTTGGAGCCAGACCTCGACGCCTACCATCTGCCTGGACCCTTCTCTTCCTTCCCACCATCCCTGCCATTCCATCCTTTCGTGTAAGTGCGTTTGTTCTGTCCTGGGTTTGTTAAGTAAGACTGTGTAGTTTAAGCTTGCCCTGTGTCCTTTTATTTCCTCTCTTGTATATTCTTGCCCTTTCGTTTCCTCTTTAATCATTACTGTATAAATAAACCATATTTGTTCTTTCTTTACCCCTTGGTTTCTTCTCATCCGATCGCTTTCATCCTGTCCCCAATTGATATACATGGCACGATTTGGCCAACCGCTTAATCGGGTTTAGTCTTATTGCTAACGGCCGGAGTCGCGGCTCGCTTCGCTCGGCGTATCCATTAACGCTGCGGCTCGGGCGGAAGTTATCTCGCTGTTTTGCGGAGAGATTGGCAAAGGTATTTGGGAGCCCATCTTGACCAATCACCCTGGCCAATCTCAACCCCGCAAAGGAGCGTTATATTTTCCAGGGCTGGGGGATCGGCCAGTGTAAAAGACAAGGGGATTAACCCCCCCTTGGTAAGGGGAGCGTCGACCCCCGGATCCGCAACAATATATATATATATATATATACATATATATATATATATATATATATATATGACTGGTATGTAGCTTGGGTATGGTTTGGTAACTGTGGTGTTGATGTAATACGGGCATGATGGTCCAAATGGCCTCCCCCTATGTTTATTTTTTGTTTTTAGTAATGGTAGTTTTCTCAAGATAAGCAATGCTTTTTTTTGGTTTAAAAAATTTTTTTTTACAAGCTTGTGTTACAGCACACACAACCTTTCACTTGTTCCTCTTTCTTTTTCTCCACCTCTCAACTCAGATACAGACTTGGTGAAGTTGCTCCAGAAGCGACCTGATAAGGAAGCAAAGAAGTTCCTCAAAAACTTTTGCAAGTCTGTTGAAGAGAAAGCGTAGTTCTGTTCCTGTTGTGTAGTTGCATAGTTCTGTTCCCCTTTTCCAGGATCTGACACAGAACATGAGCACAATACAGCTTAAGTATTATTTTAACCAAAAACACCCTGAAGACCCAAAACACCCTAAAGACCCCAAAGACATTTAAAGACCGCATAAATAGCATAACAATAATAACATTGATAACCTATTTTACATCCAATGCTAAGAAGCTACTTTGGGAGGAGGAATCTGGAAGATTAAGTATTTTAAGTTTTGTTTTCACCACTAACTCTTGAAATTATAGTAAAATTTTTGAACAAATATTATTTCACAACAAAGTTCAAATCATCTGTTAAACGGATTGTGCAAATATGAATACAATGTCATTATTTTTACGACGTAGCCCATCGGGCAAAGCCGTCTTGAACAGTGTTTGTCCATCTGTATGTATGTACATATGTATACTGAAACGCAAAAGAAACTTACCACCTTTGAAACCTTTAAATATCAACAATAACACTGCGTGTAGTAAATGTATGAACTTATTTGTGGACAATAGTTTCCTCACTGTCAGACAAAACAGTCACGGATGGTCACTTGAACCTTCAATGGTCACTTCATAGCACAGCTGTTGGACAGCCGTTTTGACTGTCAGTGATTAGCAAAGGGGTACGGGATGATTTTAATGAGCTGCACGTGATGTCTTGATATTGGCTTTTAAAAGGCCAGTGCAAAATGGGCATTTTGACCGAAAAATTTGACCATTTTGACCAACTTCAAAAAGACCGAAAATGCAAAAGAAACTTACCACTTGTTTGAAATGTAATAAAATTGTAACAGTTCAAAATAAAACAAACCAACAATTGCTAATTGAAACATTGGCATTTTATTGATGACATGTCAAGTTTTTGACCAAGATACACCATCTCATCAGTTTGTTCTACAGTACAGAACAGCACAGGGTGCAATGTCAGTCCCCTTTCAATAGCGTGTGTGGCCACCATTGTTCTGGATACAGGCAGTGCATCATCGGCGTATACTGCCTACCAGTCTTTGGATGGATTGCTGCTGGATTCTGTCCCACTCAGTCCTCAATGTCTGAAGCAGCTCTGCCCGTGTCCTGGCCCTGCCAACGACGCGTCTCCCAAGCTCATCCCACAGGTGCTCTATGGGATTCAGGTCAGGGGAGAGCGCAGGTCACTGCATGGTGTTGATGTTCTCGCCTTGGAGAAATGCAGTGGTAAAGCGAGCAGCATGTGGACGAGCGTTGTCATGCTGAAAGGTTCTCAGTTCTGGGTGGTCTAGCAGGAATGGCAGCAGATGAGGTCGCAGGATGTTATCCACATACCGCTGGGCATTAAGATTCCCATCCACAACCACCAGTGGCGTCCTGTACCGGCCTGATATGGCGGCCCACACCATCACACTTGGGCCACCCCACCTGTTGGCTTGACGCACGCAACAATCGGCATATCGCTCGCCAGTTCTTCTCCAGACACGCTCACGCCCATCAGGACTGTCCACACAGAACCTTGACTCATCGCTGAAAGCGACCTCGTTCCACTGCGCCAAGGTCCACCGCTGATGCTGCTGGCACCATCTCTGTCGGTTGCGGCGATGGGCAGCCGTCATCACGGGGCCTCTGTATGGTCTTCTGGCAGTCAGACCATAGTCATGCAGTCGTCTTCGTGCAGTATCATTGGAGATCCGTGGGTTTGCACGCCCCGGAGTTTCTGCCGCAGTGCGGGATGCTGGACGGAATCGATCCCGCAGGTGACTTCGGACCATCTGTCTGTCCTGCCTTGCAGTGGTGACTCTTGGCCTCCCCTGATCGAGGTCTGTCATCTGCAGAGTTGTGGAGGGTGTCTCTGTCCACCAGGGACAATATCGTCTGGTGTGAACAGCCAAGGCGACGTGCCACCTCACGGTAGCTCAGTCCGCCTTGCAGCATGCCCAGGGCACACTGCCGTTGATCCCTTGACAATCGTGGCATGTTGATTGAAATGCCCATTTTGCACTGGCCTTTTTAAAGCCAATATCAAGACATCACGTGCAGCTCATTAAAATCATCCCGTACCCCTTGGCTAATCACTGACAGTCAAAACGGCTGTCCAACAGCTGTGCTATGAAGTGACCATTGAAGGTTCAAGTGACCATCCGTGACTGTTTTGTCTGACAGTGAGGACACTATTGTCCACAAATAAGTTCACATTTACTACACACAGTGTTATTGTTGATATTTAAAGGTTTCAAAGGTGGTAAGTTTCTTTTGCGTTTCAGTATATGTCCTCTCAAACGTATAGCAATCTGAGCTGAGGATCTGAGCAACACAGGAATGCTCAACATCTTGACCTACCTCTGTGTCAGACTCAAAGATAGAAGAATTCAACAATTCATTTTTTGACTGAAATGCTTAATTCTGTTATGTAGAATTGTAGATGCATAAAATCAATTACATGCATCATGATGTTTGTTGATCTTCTTACGTTTTCTGCTATTTTAGGTTATTTTGTTGGCAGAATTTGTTATATTTTTTATTGTTGTTTGATTATGCATGTTTGTTTATTCCTCATACTTATTTTGATATTTTGATTAATGCAATTTTATATGATTGTTATTATTTTAATATGGAATTTTTTTTTTTCTTGACTTGGGTTTACTTTCTTAACGCAGTATATCAATCTGGTGAGTTTCTTTTACACTTTGGTGATTTATTTGTTAAAAGAACCATGTCACTGATTGTCTGTCGCAGCAAGAAGTCAACAACAGGATTATATCACAGGTGGCGTGGCAAAATGTACGGACAGGTGCATTTGACGATTGGCTTCACAGTCGGGTATACAAGGGTTGTTGCGTTCTGTATTAGTGGAAAACAACTGCTGCACGTCTCCAAAAGTTATTGCCGCTTCCTCTGGAGATGGTCCGTCAACTCGACAATGCTGTTTGTCATGGAGTGGTGGCTTTACGAAATTACGGCATGAAAGACCTATATATATATATACAGGGCCTTCTCCATCGTTGCTCCCACCCTCTGGAACTCACTACCTCACACCATCAGAGACTCCTCCTCACTCACTATTGCTCGGCAGTATGGCATCACTCAAGGTCAGGTGTCAAAGATCCTGAAATGAAATGCTCAGAGGGGTGTCCCTACTCCAATACCGAGGCCAGGACATCCCCGCAGAACCACAAGGAGGGATGATCGCCAGCTGCACCGGTTAGTCCGCAATGGCCGTACCAAGTCAGCTAATCGCCTTAGGGCTGAGTGGCAGCAACTGACAAATGTGCCTGTATCCAGAAGGCTAGTCAACCAACGACTGGTTCAAGCAGGCTATCGTGCTAGGCATCCCCTGAGAAAGCCACGCCTGACCAGACAACACTGCCAGCGCCGATTTCAGTGGGCCAGAGAGCACCGTCAATGGCAGCCAGGACACTGGAATCACGTGATCTTCAGTGACGAGTCTAGATTTCTGGTCTATCGTCAAGATGGCCGCGTCCGAGTGCGCAGACAAGTGCATGAAGCCTACAACAAAGATTGTATAGTGCCAAGAGTCCAAGCTGGAGGTGGTGGGGTGACCGTTTGGGCTGCTTTTCATGCAGGGGGCAAAACTGACCTGGTTGTTCTGAATGGAAACCTGAACCAGTTCAAGTACAGGGCCATTCTGGACGAAACATTGCTTCCATTTGCTCGTGCAGCCTTTCGAAGAAACGTTGTCTTCCAAGATGACAATGCACGGCCTCATCGTGCTCGCATGATCCAACACTTTCTTGCTGACCGTGGTGTAGAGCATATGGAGTGGCCTGCCATGTCCCCGGATATGAATCCGATAGAGAACTTGTGGGCAGAATTAACGCGTCAAATCGACCACTTGGACCAGCAGCCGACCTCTGTGCGTGAATCGCTGCAGGCTATTGTCACTGCATGGCAAGCAATTCCTGTCCAAACCTTGGCAAATCTCGTGAACAGCATGCCTCAACGTGTACGTGCTCTCCTGAATGCTCGTGGGGGTTACACAAAGTTCTGAACTGTAATTTTACTGTCCGTAATCCCAGTCGTAATTTAACTTTTGTTTTTGTTAAAAAAATAATTTGGCTAATGTGCAAAATAAAGAGATACTTCTGGAAAACGTACAGAAATTTAACACAGTACTGTCCATGAATTGAGTTCGATATCAGTTTACATCACTTTCAAGGATCAATTTATTTGTTTCGAAATGTCAAATGTGGTTTTTGTTTCTTTTAAAGGTCACATTAACAAAATCTAGAATAATTTCAACATAATTCCAATGAACTTTTGGTTCTAAGACATCTTGAAAAGTAAGTTCACCCCCACAAAAAAAATATTCCATATTAAATGCCAAGTCTGTATATTGATAAGTTTTATGAAATACTTTTACTATTGTAAACTTGACAAATTTCAGTCTTCAAACTGCCTTGTCCGGTAGTTAATTATTTCAAGAAACCGAAATGAAATGAAATAAATGAATGAACATGACAGTGTGATGCGATTACATCTGATGTCATTACGGCAGTGCAACGGCCGACTCTCCGCACTCCACCATTTTGATTTATATGCCGTTCATGCCGAACATATTGTCGAACCTGTCATATATCAAAATCGCCATGCTCTACCGTTACGTTTTTCATTCAGTGTGAAACAAAAACAAACCGATTGTTAAAATGACCATAAAATATCGAAAGCATTGGTGTTACGTCTCTTGCAACAAAATGTAATCTCGATTACAGTCGATCTTCCCTCAGTTCTGTAAGTAAAACTTACCTCAGGGATGTCAGGATTCCTCCAAATTTCTTTGTTTAACGTTATGAACAGCATTAGCGACTGTTTAAAAAGCTAATAATATGTGTTTGTGGTTTATAATATTTTACAAGCTGCTGTTAGACTTTTGGTCTTGTTTTTTTAATTAACTATGCTATCATTATTTAAAGTGAGCCTCGTTTTAATAACGCTTTTGTGTATTGTGATCTCTTCCATACAGCATTTTGACACCATAATGAAAAGATAACAAATAAAAGTAATACGACGAGTTCCCTTACAAGGAACTTCAATGCAGGAGGAGGCCATTAGGCCCATCAAAGCCTGTACTACGATTGCCCACTTATGCTTGTCCATGTTCCATCCTTTTAAATGCTGAGCATCAGGCAAAGAAGCAGCACATACCATTTTTATTTTTTTTGTTTGACTTGGCTGGGGTTTCGAACCGTCAGAGACAGAATGGACACCATTACCCCATTGAGTCTGGATATATATATATATATATATATATATATATATATATATATATATATATTATATATATATATTATATATATATATATATACATATATATATATATATATATATATATATATATATATATATATATATATATATATACAGGGCCTTCTCCATCGTTGCTCCCACCCTCTGGAACTCACTACCTCACACCATCAGAGACTCCTCCTCACTCACCACATTCAAAACATCACTCAAGACCTACCTGTTCAGCACTGCATTTAACCCACAGCATTTAACCCCTGACTATCTCTTCTCCTTCTCCTTCCTTTTGCTTTGATTATTTACCTATTTATTTTTGTCTTTTTGCACTTGTTTTTTTGTACTCTGTCAAAGCGTCTTTGGGCTTCTGGAAAAGCGCTATATAAAATAAATGTATTATTATTATTATTATTAATACTAGGGCATGCCCGTACTATATATATATCTAAAATTATATCCCCCCCCTCTATTTACATGAAATGGTTTGGTCCATGAAATGTTTTGGTCCATTCGCAACGCCAAAGCGAACGGCGAACACTTTACATGAAATGGTTTGGTTCATGAAATGTTTTGGTCCATTCGCAACGCCAAAGCGAACGGCGAACGGCTTGCGAGTACAGTGACAATCTCCCCCCCCCCCCCCTCTATTTACATGAAATGGTTTTAATTAGTTTTAAAACATAGTTTAACGCCAACATATGGCATGCCCGTACCCGTACTATCCGTAATGGCGCACACTCTCACAGGAGCTCCGGAAGGTCGCATATCGCAGGAAAGCGAAAGAATCGCAAATTAGTTTTAATTAGTTTTAAAACATCGTTTAACGCCAACATAGCGCCAACATAGTTTGCCGACGGGAAATAAATGAATACGCTCTCAAATGTGCCATCCGAGGCAGAGTCTGTTCGCCACGTTCGGCACACGTGATAGCTCGCTGCTCTCTGATTGGTTGAATCGTTTTTTGGACATAGCTCGGTAACTACTTCTGCGATTAATTTAAAACCTTGAAAAGGCACATCCTCGGGTCCCCAGCAATATACCTGGCAAGTTTCAAGTATATCGGACCCGTGGTTGTCGAGAAACAGCGGTCACAGACAAACATACAAACATACAAACAAACATACACACAGAGATTACTGGAATTATATATATATATATATATATATATATATATATATATATACACAGTATATATATATATATATATATATATATATTTTATTTTTTTTGAACAGCTGAAGATCATTAAAGCCTTACGTACTTCTTAGTTGTTTGCTTAATTTATACATTATTTGGTAATTTTTGAGTGCTTTTTTGCCTTCATCATGGTAGCATACAATTCTTCATTTAACAGTAAGTACTGTACCTCGTTAGAAAAAAGAAAAAAAATCAAGCATTCGTGCTTGAAACTTTTCCTCATTTATTTATTTTTGTAGAGCTTAAAGTAACAATTGTTTTGCTTTTTAAAATAACAGTTTTACATGTTAAAAAAGGTTGAACTTTGTGTCCAAGTAGTGGGTGCCATAAATAAAAATACATTTTCATTTCTAATACATCATGGATCCTTTCTGATATGTAAATGACATTTAATTGTTTCATATTTGTTGTTGAACATCAGTGTGAATGGTCATGTAAAGACCAACAGAAAAAAATCAATGTAAAGGTCGCGTATGCAAATTGTTGTTATCGTAGTAGCAGGAGTCGGTCATCTTTGAGAAAAAATAGCACCACACAGACAGACACAAACGGATTTCTTATTGTATACTAGCTGAAAGCACCCGGCGTTGCCCGGGTTATTTTTGAATGAATTTACTACTATAATTCAGCTCAACTTTTAATTGCAAAATGGGCCCAGCCCAGCCGAGGCGGCCTCGACCGGCCTCACCACCTAGCCTATAACCTTCCCGGGGCCCGTCCCGACATTTTTAGCTCTTTTTGAATGAATTTACTACTATAATTCAGCTTTTACTCGCGGCCGTAGACGATTGACTATGATAATTCAGCTCAGCTTTTAATTGTAAAATGGGCCCAGCTCGGCCGAGGTGGGCCTCGACCGGCCTCGCCACCTAGCCTATAACCTTCCCGGGGTCCGTCCCGACATTTTTAGTATTAGAGGTTTCCTCCTATCTTTCACCGTTCAGGAGATTAGCTTGCGCAGACAAACAAACAAAAACTTTCTTTTATAATATCGAGAGAGAAGAGATATGTTAGCATGGATTGTCGGTGCAATGTAATAATTAACCAGTTCTACTCGTACATCGTTTTGTGGCCCTACCAGATATTGTCGAATTTAACACTCTGTCCATTTGTCAGGACACTAGCTTCGAAGGGTCAAAGACAGACGCCAAAGTCTCTAAGTTTAGGGATGACAATCAGGCATTTGTCTCGTTCATCACAGCTGTTGAATTTGATACAGGTATGGTGCATCATGAGACTATTGTGCATCTTGAAACTAGTTGAGCTAAACCGAGCAATTACGCCACTAGTACCATTCCAGCAGGGTTTTCAAAGAAGGCCCGACTATAATTATTTGGCATAATATTGATTTTGGGCAAAAAATTCACTCAACATGGCACAACGCAAATGGTCTGATGGTCCAGCAGTTGGTAAATGCCCTCGCAGATGGTTCTGAAAGAGTCTTTGAAGAAGACAAACAGGTCAGTAGAGGAAAAATGTTGTTCCTGGACCACCCCTATTTCTCCATTCACTTACATGTTAATTTTCCCCTCATTCTCACTTTTCTTCATTTTCCCTTAACACCTCTATTCCTACCCCCTTGGCCTTATGGACATTTTACTCTTAATATCAATGATCAATGTTGTCTAGTAGACCACTCAAACAATGATCCTACAAATATTTGTTTAGGCGTAGGAAATAATTTAATTCTCCTACAACTTCCACCACCATCTAATATATTAACAAAGAAGATATTTGAGTTTGGTTCTTTATCAAGATATTTTAACTGAGCTAAGATAAAATGGTAAACCTCCCTCAATGTTCTTGTTTGAGCGCCTCCAGTGCCACACACAATTTTAAAATTAAAGTATATATACACAAAGAATTAAGTTAAGCACCCCCCCCCCCCCCCCCGTTTTTTTACAACCTCGCACATTACAAGTTTGTTGTCGTCAAAACAGTGTAATATACCCATGATATTGCTATATTTTCTGGAGAAGTGATATTATGGTCACATAAAAACATAACAATCATGCCGTTTTCAATATTTTATTCTGAATAATTAAAGGTGAAATTTTTTGGGAATTTTAGGCATATTTGCACCTCAATTTAAGTATGGAGCTATAGGTCCATCACGGACAGTGTGGATGACGTTTATGTTTTCTAACGTACAGTCATTGTTCTGAGAAGACCTCTAGCGATCTTTGCGTCAATCACGACCACGTGGATGATAACACGTGCTGCACGAGCGATGGGCGTCACAGATGAGTGCACTCATCTGCATTTCATCAATGGATAATTGCTAATGTCATACCAATCATTATTTGATCTCACATACCTTAGAATATATGCCAATGTATACATATACACAAAGAATATATATTAGGGGGTGCTTACCTTAATTCGTTGTGTAGGGGTGCTTAACTTAATTCTTTGTGTATATTTTCCTGACAACCATCAAAGTTTTCCGTCCACTCCAAAATATTTCCATCTTTTTCACCCAACTCACCGGTATTTAAATTCATTCTCTTATTTGTTTTTGAACTTTTTTACCAGTTGCCTTTTCAATTTTACCTGTTTGATATTTTTCACATTCATTATGTTTACCATTTATATACCAAGGTTGATTACACCTCCACTCTTTAGTCTGGTTAATGCTTGGTTCTATCATTTATATAATAGTAAAAAAGGCGGCCGTAGCCCGTTAAAATCCCTAACCCCCCTTTTTAACTTATCACATATATATTTGAACACTTATAACCATAAGGGAGACTTATCAATTCCATTTTCTAAAATAAACCTCTTATCATCAAAAGCCCCCAATGCTTTCTTATTCACCTCTTCTGAATATAATTGATGTTTATAACTTATTATTGAATTAAGGCCAGATAAAAAAAACGAGTTGGTGATCGTCCTTTTTTCTCAAAAGTTCGGGTAGGGAGGGAGGTTTTTATTTTTATTTTTTATTTTTCTTTCCTACTTTCCATTGAGTTTTGTTGACATGGAAAAATATGAAATAAAGACTCCTTTCTCCTCAAAATGATTTAATTTCTTCATTAATCTCACAGATTTACAGACATTGCCCAAATCTCTATGAAACACAGTGTTTGTGTGATTTTGGATGATGTTGAACGTCCTAGCTGAGCTTGGTAGTGAAAGGGCAAGACACCTGTACATGTATATCCACCATGACATCGGAAAAACAGATAAACACCATGCCCTTGGCACCTTGAAACTATTGAGCATGTTGAACAAGATTTCTGCCACACTTTGGTACTGGCTTTGCAGTACAAATGTTACATTGAGGGTATTGCCCTGCCTTTTCAACCAAATTCTCCTCAGTACCACAGTGGATGCAGAGCATTTCATAGCCAGCAGAGTCGTACGCTGGTTCTATAGGGGAAGCACAGTTCAGATTGGCACGAACATAAAGATCAGCGAGTCTGGTATCCTGTTCAGGATCGTCATCACCATTGTTGTTGATCTCCGTGAACACACTTCCACAGCTGTGGAGAATGGTGTCCATAGCAGCACGAATCGATAGATTTCAGCGGGAAAAATCTCACACAATAGCCGCCATGAATGGCTAACATAAAATGGGTGAAGTTGCCTGAGGCACTTGCGACGCTCTGCGCAGCACGCACTGCGCATGCGGTGCAGAACGGCGCCAAATTTGACTGTGAAAAGATCGTTTTTGAATGATTTTTTTCAAAATAAAAAATAAAAAAAGTTTCGGGTCGGGTGTGTTTCGTAGGGTCGGGCGGGGACGATCACCAACTCATTTTTTTTTTCTGGCCTAATCTTTCTAAACTCTTCTTTCTTTGTTGTTAAACAATTATAATAATTTTCAAAGTCTATTGTTTCTTTAATAACATTTTTATTTACACCTTTTAACTTATTATCAGTCTTTTCAACGTTATTCACAATGTATTTATAAGCATAGGCCTTTGACCTCAACCCCACAAATTCACTCATAACACTTCCTCCCAATTCATCCTTGAACTTTCCTATCACCTTTTTATTTTTAGAAGAGAACAACTCACTCTCTGTACTATAATTACGAGTGTCATAGATATTAATGTCCTTTTTCATGTCTGAATAAACATCATCAGTATTAATTTTCAAAATAAAACTATCTGTATCCATATAAAGTAGATTAACATCATTTTGATATTTCTTCCTCAAGTTATTGTAAAAGTAATCATACATTAATGACTGATAAATCAAGAATTGATGTTCCAATATAAATAGGTTTGTCCATTTCAATACTCTCTTTAACCAAATGGATCGCACAAAAGTTCTCAGTAAAGACCTCAGCTCTAGTAAAACTCGGTCTATTAATTAATTTTGATGCTGTTCCCAAGATGTTGCAAGTCTAATGTTTTGTCTTTTCCTGACATTCTCCATGGTCTTACCAAAGACCACATTATTCATCAATTTATATGTCTTTCTCAAAATGTTTTTGACTCTGTTCTTCTTTGTGTATTAAAATCAATGTACTCCTTTAACCAATGACTTTGATTGAACTTTAGGACCCCATGGATCTTCTCTGCTCTTAGACCTTTTGATAAATATTGTCGCAAATTTCTTTGGTGTAGAACATAATTTTTCTTGTCATATAATGTAGTAAGTAATTTTTCTGTTGATTCACCTATATCAAACGATCGTTGATAATCATTCAACCATTCTTTCTTTGGACTTTTTCTCACAAGCCAATGGAAGATCTTTATGTTTATTATGAAGTTCTTCGGGATATTTAAAATCGACCTCATAATAATAACCAACCTTTGAATCATCCAATTTTTTTTGTGTAGAGATACATACATCTTGAAAAACCTTTTTGTAGTCTTTTTCCTTTACCCATCTAAGTTTTCCATAAGGAAGAGCCTGAGACATTGCCCAGCCATACAGGTTGTTCGCATCATAGTACATCAAGTAAGAACTCTCTTTCGTTGCATCATAATTTGGAAGATATTTGTTATTTGCTCTTGCGTATCTGCTCGAGCAGACTTGTGAAATTCCTCCTCTTTTAGCCTTTTCAATCATCAAAAGCATATCAACATCGGTTATTAATTCCAAATCTTGTTTTGTCATTTTCAACATCGCACTCCAAGCCAATCCAGGCGCTGTGTAATAGTGAACAGGATCCAATCCATATCCAGCACGACAAACAGATCTAAAAACCTCAAACACATCAGCCAATAAAAGCACATCAGTTTTGAGATACAAATCGTGATACTCACCAAGATTCTTGATGTTATATTTTTCCCAAACATTTTGTGCGTGTGCATAATCTTTATCAGATATATAACTATTATTTAATTTATTATAGAAATTTTCTTTTGAAGGAAGTTGTGTTTCATTGAATCTCTCAAATAAGTCCATATAATCATAGGGGTAAATTCCCTTTTGTGTTAGTAAATCTTTATCTGAAAAATACTCTGAAAGACTTGGAACTCTTTTAGATTTTGAACCAAGTTGGCCAATGGACTTGCCATGAATTTAAATGTATCAAGAAATCTGATATGAGTTATAGGAGATGTATGAATTGTTTTTGTGAATGAAATGTATTTCTGATCCGTGTTTGGAATTGCTGAAATGTCTCCAGATGTCTTTGAAAGTTCATTAATAAATAGATGCGTATCATAATGAGCGTTGTTATGAAGAAAGACACGAATGAAAGAGGGGAGTTTATAATTAATATTACAACTTTGATGAGCCGGACCTCTATATTTACCAGTGAGATGACAGTGATCTCTAACCTTTAGGCCTTCACCAATTTATTCCTCACAAATATGACAGACATTGTTTTTTCTAAATTCCCTTTTCTCTTCACTCGTCAAGGACATTGGTTTATTAGTTTCTCTCATTATCTTGGTTAATCGAACACAGTCTTTTTCTAGTCGTTTCACAAACTCCTCTGGGGTATTTTTTTTTTTTTTTTTTGTATACAAGATCGAGGCTCGTGAAAGAGCGAACATTAATCACACAGAAAGACAAACCGACACATAAAACATATAACATAGGGAGCGGTAGACAAGATGGGGAGAGAGGGGGAAGGACACAAACACAACATTTGAGAGCAGGGACCGAGAGACATGGAGACATCGAGAGATCTGAGAGAGGGCGAGGGCTTTGGGGGGGGGGGGCGTGGGAAGGGGGCGGTGGGAGAGGTATAAAACATATGGACACTGCCAGGACTTCCAGGAAAGAAGTTGGAATTTCAAACAAGGTGGATCTGGGGTGAATTAGCGGGGGTAGAAAAGATCAAGGTTTTGGATGGGGGAAGATAAGAGATGGTGGTGAACAGCTGTTTTAAAGACCTGGAGGGAGGAGTGGGATTGAAGGGAGTGAGGGAGTTTGTTCCAGAGGCGGGAGAAAAGAGGAATGAAAGAGTGAAGGTGAGCGGAGAGCCGAGATTTCGGCAGTTTAACCATCAGAGGGTTGCTGGCAGATCTTGTGCGACCTGTAGGAATATTTGGGGGACAGAGCACAGAGAGAGCTGGGGGTGCAAGGCCGGAGAGGAGTCGGTAGAAGACAGAAAGACCACCTACCTGCCTGCGGTGAGTGAGTGAAAGGCCCTCAGAGATAGCTTCATCGCAGGAGATTCCAATAATTCTGAAAGCTTTGGTTTCAACAGCGTGAAGCCGAGCTAGGTGTGAGGCAGGAGCACCGGCCCATAGGGGAGAACAGTATTCCATTGAGCTGCGGATGAAAGCCTTGTATGTGGTGAGGAGCTCAGGTGTGCCGAGGAAGGACTTCGCACGACGAAGGATGCCCAGTCGGCGACTGGCTTTGGAGGCCAGCTTGGAAATGTGGTTTTCCCAAGAAAGATCATGGCAGATAGTGAGACCCAAAATCTTGAGCGACAGAACTTCTTGGAGAGGATTGTTGAGAAAGTAGATGGGAGGGTTGTCCAGTCGATCTTTTCGGAGAGACATAGTAAGAGTGTGAGATTTGTCAGGATTGAAAGACATGTTCCACTTGTTTGACCAGTCTGTGATTTTGTCCAGGTCTTCAGAGAGTGAGGAGGCAGCAGACTGCCGATCTGAGGGAAGAGGAATGGAGCGGCAGAGAGTGGAGTCATCAGCAAAGAGATAGAGGATTTTCGAGAGAGTCAGAGAGATCATTGATGAAGACCAGAAAAAGCACGGGGCCCAGAACACTGCCTTGGGGAACTCCAGCCTGAACAGGAAGAGGAGATGAGAGAAACCCATTCAGGGCCACACGTTGACGACGACGACTAGAGAGGAAGTCCGCCAGCCATGCGTGGAGATTTCCATGGATACCAAAGGAGGAGAGTTTGGTGAGCAGAGCGGGGTGCCAGACCGTGTCGAAGGCACGTGATATGTCGAGGGAGACAGCTCTAATTTCCTGTTTGGCATTGAGGACCTCCATCCATTGTTGAGACAGCAGAAGCAGCATGTCCAGAGTAGAGTGACCTGGTCTGAAACCAAATTGATGATCAGAGATCAAGCCATTGGAGAAGAGGAAAGATTTCATATCCGAAGCATATTTCATATCCGAAGCATATTTGAGCCTCTATACTCCTCTAACTTTTTATATTCATCACAAACGGATGATTTGATATAATAACAAAAACCACAAGGAGTATGTTTTTGATATTTATTTGTGTATGATTCTTTTGGATCTGGAGAAGCAATATCTATTTTTTCTAGAATACTTTCAAAATCAGCATATATAACAAATGGACGTTTTATTGTTTTCTTTTCATCTTTGAATGTGATCTTTGAGCCTTCTTTTGGCATATTGATTACCGTTGATTTATCATCACCACAATAATTTGAATGTTTATCTAATCTTTCTTGTGAATTGAAGAAGTTAAGACAATGCATACAAATATATATTTTATTTGTTCTTTTACATACTTGTGGTTTTATTAGCGCTGAGGAAGCGCCTCTAGCGAATGACTTCCAGCCAGTGTAACGCGAATTCCTGTCACAGGAATTCTGAGATCATATAAGTGTGACGTGGCAGTTCCTGATTGGTTCGTGTTGGGGAACCCCTTCTCGCTGCCGACGTGACGTAAATTCGCGCACGCGCACTGGTGAAGCGCGAGATTCGGCCCAAGGTTCTTATTATTATTATTATTATTTTTGTATACAAGATCGAGGCTCGAACCATGATCGAGGCTCGAAATTCCATGCCCGAACCTCAGCGCAATCCAAGAGGATTCACTTGTTAATTTTGTAATATCTTTGATGTATGTGTAGCCTGGTGTTGGCTTAGTGGTTAGGGTGCCGGCTCGGGATCCTAGGATCCTGGGTTTGAATCCCGGTCAATCGCTGAATTAACACCAGGTGGGTTGACTCAGTCTGTCATCCTTCCGAGGTCGGCAAATTGAGCACCAGTTCACTGGTAATTCCCTGTGTGTCGCAAGAGTCGACTAACAGGATTGGTGGCAGGAAGGGCATCCGGCCGTAAAACATTGCTTCAAAAAGGGGACCATGGTGCCCGAAAAAGGCCAACCCCTGCTCTGCAGGGAAAAATGGCCTCTAAAGGTGGTTCTCAAGGTGGTTTGATGTATGTATAATGTGAATTTTCCTCTGAATTAAAATATAGAAGATTAATATGAGTTTGATCTTTTTTATAATTTTCAGAAAGTTTTAAAACCAGAACGTAGTTTGTTTCTGTTAGACCATAAACATTAACTGATAAATTATTCATCTTTTCAAATTTAGGAATATCATTTAATGTCATTGGAAAATTTAGATCTTTTGTATTCAACGTATTCTCATATTTTTTATGAGATACTCTTTCAACATGACTATCTTGTGGATGTAGATGTGCTAGAATAGACCAGAGAAAACATTTATTGTCTATTTTTGATATTGATAACTGCTTTTCTATTTTTGATAACATGAGGTAAATCAATGTAAGAAGAAGCTTTTAGAGGATCTGATTTAAGAATATGAATGACAATGAAAATATTTTTTTACTATATTGAATCCACTTCCTACGATTGAATTATCCACATCTTGCTCTTCTTTAATAAGTTCATCATCGACTCTGGTTGTTTTAAAATCTTGATATGATGATATAAAGTATGGGTCAGTTCTCATGTATGGTGTATCTATAACTCCTCAATCTTTTGACATTTCTAATTTTACTCCCATGTAAAATTAAGTGGTTTCATTTATTTTAGTGTTTTTTCAATTAACATTTGAACAGCAGGTTTGGCTATTTCGACAGCATCAACTATAGACTTTGGTTCGGGAGGTTTGAAGTTAAAGACTTATTTTAATATGTCCTTTGAAAGCGCCATCAGTTTTTAGTTGTGATGAAACTTGATAAATGTAGATTTGTTTTAAGATGTATTTCGAAGCCTTTCTTGAGGATATTTTTATTACAGACAGAACAGTGTTTTGTTTCCTTCTGAATAGGAGCTAGTATGTGAAGTAGATTAAATGTGTGTTTGTTAGTCTTAAGGTGTCTTTTGTATTTTTTTTATTTTTTTTATTTTTTTTGTATACAAGATCGAGGCTCGTGAAAGAGCGAACATTAATCACACAGAAAGACAAACCGACACATAAAACATATAACATCGGGAGCGGTAGACAAGATGGGGAGAGAGAGGGAAGGACACAAACACAACATTTGAGAGCAGGGACCGAGAGACATGGAGACATCGAGAGATCTGAGAGAGGGCGAGGGCTTTGGGGGGGGGGGGGGGGCGTGGGAAGGGGGCGGTGGGAGAGGTATAAAACATATGGACACTGCCAGGACTTCCAGGAAAGAAGTTGGAATTTCAAACAAGGTGGATCTGGGGTGAATTAGCGGGGGTAGAAAAGATCAAGGTTTTGGATGGGGGAAGATAAGAGATGGTGGTGAACAGCTGTTTTAAAGACCTGGAGGGAGGAGTGGGATTGAAGGGAGTGAGGGAGTTTGTTCCAGAGGCGGGAGAAAAGAGGAATGAAAGAGTGAAGGTGAGCGGAGAGCCGAGATTTCGGCAGTTTAACCATCAGAGGGTTGCTGGCAGATCTTGTGCGACCTGTAGGAATATTTGGGGGACAGAGCACAGAGAGAGCTGGGGGTGCAAGGCCGGACAGGAGTCGGTAGAAGACAGAAAGACCACCTACCTGCCTGCGGTGAGTGAGTGAAAGGCCCTCAGAGATAGCTTCATCGCGGGAGATTCCAATAATTCTGAAAGCTTTGGTTTCAACAGCGTGAAGCCGAGCTAGGTGTGAGGCAGGAGCACCGGCCCATAGGGGAGAACAGTATTCCATTGAGCTGCGGATGAAAGCCTTGTATGTGGTGAGGAGCTCAGGTGTGCCGAGGAAGGACTTCGCACGACGGAGGATGCCCAGTCGGCGACTGGCTTTGGAGGCCAGCTTGGAAATGTGGTTTTCCCAAGAAAGATCATGGCAGATAGTGAGACCCAAAATCTTGAGCGACAGAACTTCTTGGAGAGGATTGTTGAGAAAGTAGATGGGAGGGTTGTCCAGTCGATCTTTTCGGAGAGACATAGTAAGAGTGTGAGATTTGTCAGGATTGAAAGACATGTTCCACTTGTTTGACCAGTCTGTGATTTTGTCCAGGTCTTCAGAGAGTGAGGAGGCAGCAGACTGCCGATCTGAGGGAAGAGGAATGGAGCGGCAGAGAGTGGAGTCATCAGCAAAGAGATAGAGAGGATTTTCGAGAGAGTCAGAGAGATCATTGATGAAGACCAGAAAAAGCACGGGGCCCAGAACACTGCCTTGGGGAACTCCAGCCTGAACAGGAAGAGGAGATGAGAGAAACCCATTCAGGGCCACACGTTGACGACGACTAGAGAGGAAGTCCGCCAGCCATGCGTGGAGATTTCCATGGATACCAAAGGAGGAGAGTTTGGTGAGCAGAGCGGGGTGCCAGACCGTGTCGAAGGCATTGTTTATATTCGTATTGTTTATTCGTATTGTTTATGTATTGTTTATATTCTTGTTCGCAAACGTCGCAATAAACCATATTTATATAGCAAAATTATACTTAAAGTAAAACACCTTTTTAGAGGCTTTTTTAAAGATGAAACTGTGCTTAAAGTAAAACACTAATAGAAGAAACTGTGCTTAGAAGAAAGTGCCTTCTTACAGGCTTTTTATATATGAAACTATACTTAAAGTAAAACACCTTTTTACAGGTATACGAAAAGTAAAGTGCTTTTTAATCACTAAACTCAACACTAAAATCATCATCATCAATACCATCACAAAATTCAACAGTAAAATCATCATCAATAAAGCTACCATTACAAAATTCAACAATAAAATCATCATCAATAAAGCTACTATCATACGAGCACACTGAATCACTATCACCCAATGAAATACTATCACTCAATTAAATAGCAAAATCTTCCGAGTCTAATGAAATCGTAAAATCTTCCGAGTCCATTGAAATACTATCACTCAATGAATCACTAAAATCACTATCACTCAATGAACCACTAAAATCTTCGCTATTGTACATATTTAATTAGTAGAAAAAACCCTACCTTCTATATCAAAATATGCTTTCTTTCATTAACGGATTCAATCTCTACATTTTTAATATCGAAAGTTATCTTAAAATAATCTCTAATTATCATAGAACGAAATGACATTTCACCAGAAATATTAACATCATTCATTTTACTTACATCTACACACTTTGGATTATTAAAGAAAATACAAATTTCTCCACGTGTATTGTTGATGGTCTTATCATTTATTTTAAAAGCCCTACTCATATCGCGTCCGATCACTTTTTGAAGCTTTGAATAAATTGCCGGGTGTAGAGGAGAAACCTTTGTTAGATATACTTTAATAGATGTCTTTCCAGGCATAGTTAGAGCTCTTCCTTTAAATGAAATAGAGGGGCTCATGTTATTTTCCATTATAGGTTTTATCCAATAATTTCCATATTTATCTTTATTCAATTTAACATATTTATCATATTTTTCTATATCTTTCACAGAAGTAGAAATTGATTGAAATTTGTCTTTTGTGTTTTGAAGCATTGTATTTATTAGCTAAAAAACTTGCGTTTGGTTTAAGTAAAAATTTACTGTTTAAATATGATAAATTCTGAAGGAGATTTAGAATTTCCAGACTCTCCATATGATAATTTAGAAATCTGCCGCCGTTGTGATAGAATAGGGCTTAATAATGAGGGTTCATATAAACAACTAGCTGAGGTACCCGGCTTCACCCGGGTTGAATAAGAATAAGACAAATATATGATGAAAAGAACATGTATATTTTAGAGCAATATCACAGTACATTTCCTACATGACGTTTTTTCAATTTTCAATTTCTCAAAACCTCTGGGTATGCAACATTTCTGGTTTTCTTACTTGGTGCCAAGACAGAAAGATTGCTTGGTTTTCCAACCCTCGAGCAGCCCACGTACAGCTGGCCATGGGCAAACACTTGTTCTGTGAAATTCAGGCCTACAACCTTCATTGATTGCCCCTGCGCCAGAAATATGTCTTGAAATATTCCTGAAATAGGTTGTTGACCTTTTGGCCTATGTTAACCTCAAAAATAATTGGTGGTTTAATTCAGTGATCTGATATGCAAATCCTCTTCAAATTTCAAGTCGATTAGATGAAAATTGACGATTTTAGAAATTTGGCCCATATTGATATTTTCACCTTTAGACCTCAAAAATAATTGGTGGTTGAATTAGGTGACCCGATATGCAAATCCTATCCAAATTTCAAGTCAATTGGATGAAAATGTAGGATTTTAAAAACTTCACCTTAAGTTGTTGACCTTTGGCCTATGTTTACTTTTTGGCCTATGCTGACCTCAAAAAGAATTGGTGGTTCAATTTCAGTGACCTGATATGCAAATCCTCTTCACATTTCAAGTCAATCAGATGAAAGTTGAGGATTTTGGGAAATTTGAAATTGTTGTTGACTTTTGGCCTATGTTGCTCTTTTGGCCTATGGTGATCTCAAAAATAGTTGTTGGTTGAATTCAGTTTGCTGATATGTAAATCCCATTCAAATTTCAAGTGAATCGGATGAAAATTAAGGATTTTAGAAACTAAAAAAAAGAGTGGTTGACCTTTGGCCTACGTTGACCTTTTGGCCTACGCCGATCTCAAAAATAGTTGGTGGTTTAATTCAGTAAGCCGATATGTAAATCCTATTCAAAGTTCAAGTCAATAGGATGAAAATTAAGGATTTTAGAATTGAGGCTGACGACTGTTGAGAAACTCAGTTGGGAGGTTTACTGCCTGATCTTCATGTCACTTTGTCAAGAGAATCATAATTTCTTTCATGACCGGGCAGCGAACGTCATTATGTGCGACTTTACGTCACTCCTACGGACGTGAAAACATGTTTTCCTTAAAAATATATTTAAAATAAATAAAATAGTACATAAATTAACAATAAAAGAAGCTAAAAAACAATTTAAAATACAATAAAAAGCACATTAAAAATATATAAATATGTACGTACAGTATACTGTACGTACGCGCAACTGCCAATTCTCATTCAAAACAGAGGCGACGTACAGTATTCCTTTACTGTGTCTGTGTTAGCCATGGGTCCGAAGAAGGATAATGCTAGTGTTTCCAAGCGTAATGTGGTTACGATGGACGATAAGGTAAATCTGATTAAAAGGTATGGAAAAGGTGGAAAAGTGTCGGTGATAGCGCATAGACCTTATCGCGAATCAGAACCGCAATGCGTCATGGGATCGGAAAGGGGCAATAGCGCCACCACAAACTACACCATGGAATTGCAGCTGGCGCGGTTTTTTAAACCATTGATATTAAAATAAAAAGTACCCTATAACCACCGGAATTTTATGCTGATTCCGAATCTGTGTCTAAAACCTTTCTCCGATGTGTAGTTCTTGAGTTATAAGCGGACATCCAGACAGACAGACAGACAGACACTCCTTTATATATAGAGATGTATTTTCTGTGATTTAATTTAAATTAATGATAATAAAAAATATATAAATATATATAACTCTTTTAAATGAGAACCAAAAATGAATTACTTTACAAGATTAATAAGAGAGATGAATGTTAAGCATTATGATGATAATACACCATTTCTTACAAGGGAAGAGACTATTTCTATTGAGGAAACTAGGGCATGCCCGTACTATATCTATATCTAAAATTATATCCCCCCCTCTATTTACATGAAATGGTTTGGTCCATGAAATGTTTTGGTTCATTCGCAACGCCAAAGCGAACGGCGAACGCTTTACATGAAATGGTTTGGTTCATGAAATGTTTTGGTCCATTCGCAACGCCAAAGCGAACGGCGAACGGCTTGCGAGTACAGTGACAATCCCCCCGGGGTTTTAATTGGTTTTAAAACATCGTTTAACGCCAACATAGCGCCAACATAGTTTGCCGACGGGAAATAAATGAATACGCTCTCAAATGTGCCATCCGAGGCAGAGTGTGTTCGCCACGTTCGGCACACGCGATAGCTCGCTGCTCTCTGATTGGTTGAATCGTTTTTTGGACATAGCTCGGTAAGTAATTGTCCGATTAATATGAAACCTTGAAAAGGCACATCCTCGGGTCCCCAGCAATATACCTGGCAAGTTTAAAGTATATCGGACCCGTGGTTGTCGAGAAACAGCGGTCACAGACAAACAAACGTACAAACAAACAAACGTACAAACAAACAAACGTACAAACAAACAAACACACAGAGATTACTGGAATTATAGATAGATGTATAAGGGTTTAATGATATTTATTATTCAAAATAATTTTAATGGAAATGTTAATACAAGATACTATATAAATAAAATAATGGATTATTTTGAAATTAAACCTGAACTCAGGATAAAATATAGAGTTTCCAAAAAAGCTCAAAAAAAGTTAGATCTCCTTTTAAAAAAATATATAAATGAATGATTTTTTTACCCGTTTGGGAAAATAAGATAAAATTTAATAACCATAAAAATCTTCCAAATTCATTGAGATGTCTAATAGTTGGTTCAAGCGGATGCAGAAAAACCTGTTTGCTTTTAAAGATGCTCCTTAGTCCTAATTTTTTAGATTATGATAATTTAATAATTTTTACAAAGTCAAGTTTTCAACCTGAGTATCAACTACTCTCACAGGGTTTTAATGCGGGTCTTAAAAAGGAAGACATTATCGGTTTATTTAAACTTCAAAACAAACTAAATGATTATAATATTGAAGATATAATACAATTATTTTGTGATACACAGAAATCAAAACCGAAACCAAAACCCATAACTTGTATTCTCAGTGATAATACAGATGATATACCTTCACCTAAAGATTTAGATAAATCAAAAAAGAACCTCGTTATCTTTGATGATTGTGTTAATGAGAGAAACCAAACAGTAATGGATAGCTACTATACAAGAGGGAGACATTCTTCTTGTAATTGTATTTATCTCAGTCAATCATACTTTCAACTCCCTCGTCGCTCAATAAGAAACAATGCCAATACTTTTATTTTATTCAAGTTAAATTCAATAGATGTAAATAATTTTTGGAGAGATAATTGTTCCACATTATGTAGTCAGAAGGAATTTGAAAATTATATGAAACACACGATTGGAAAATATAAATATAGTTGTGAAACAAGATGAGATATTAAAGGATGTATTTTTATTTTAAAGATAATTACATATATAAATGACAACAATTATTATTAATCTTGTGGGTAAATTTGCTTCTGGAAAGAACTTTCAAAAATCTAAATTCTTGAATAGTAAAAATGAAAAGATTGTAAGTTTTTTTTAAAAAACACCCTATGATTCGTATACAACAACGAGAGCAGTGCGACCAGGAGAAGTAGAAGGGAAAGATTATTACTACATTTCAATGGAGGAACATATGCGATTGAGGAACGTAGGTCAAATATTTGAGGTCTCTCTTGGTTCTACAAAATATTCACATTGTAAGAGCGAGTTAAATAAAGTAAAATCTAACGGTCTTGGGATTTTAGAAACTAATCCTGAAGGAATGAGACAAATTATTAAACATTTGCATGGTGATGGAGTTAAGATTTTATCATTCGGTTTTGATATCGATGAGGAGACTCAATGCAAACGTATGAAAAGCAGAGATATAAGTATTAGTGAAGAAGAAATAACAACTTGTATTAATACTAATTTTTTTTTTTTTTTTTTTTTTTTTTTGTATACAAGATCGAGGCTCGTGAAAGAGCAAACATTAATCACACAAAAAGACAAACCGACACACAAAACACAAAAAACAAGGGGAGCGGCAGACAAGATGGGGAGAGAGGGGGGAGGACACAAAAGAGAGGGGGAAGAAGGGGAAGGACACAAACACAACATTTGAGAGCAGGGACATCGGGAGGACTTGGGGGGAGGTGGGAGAGGATTAAAACATATGAACACTGCAAGGACTCTGGGGTGAATTACCAGGGGTAGAAAAGATCAAGGTTTTCGATGGGGGAAGATAAGAGATGGTGGTGAACAGCTGTTTTAAAGACCTGGAGGGAGGGGTGGGATTGAAGGGAGTGGGGGAGTTTGTTCCAGAGGCGGGAGAAAAGGGGAATGAAAGAGTGAAGGTGAGCAGAGAGCCTAGACTTTGGCAGTTTAACCATAAGAGGGTTGCAGGCAGATCTTGTGCGACCTGAAGGAATATTGGGGGGACAGAGCACAGAGAGAGCTGGGGGAGCAAGGCCGGAGAGGAGTCGGTAGAAGACAGAAAGATCACCAACCTGCCTGCGGTGAGTGAGTGAAAGGCCCTCGGCGTTGACTACATCGCAGGAGATTCCAATGATTCTGAAAGCTTTGGCCTCAACAGCGTGAAGCCGAGCAAGGTGTGAGGCAGGAGCACCAGCCCAGAGGGGGGAACAGTATTCCATTGAGCTGCGGATGAAAGCCTTGTATGTGGTGAGGAGCTCAGGTGTGCCAAGGAAGGACTTCGCACGACGGAGGATGCCCAGTCGGCGACTGGCTTTGGTGGCCAGCTTGGAAATGTGGTTTTCCCAAGAAAGATCATGGCAGATAGTGAGACCCAAAAGCTTGAGCGACAGAACTTCTTGGAGAGGATTGTTGAGAAAGTAGATGGGAGGGTTGTCCAGTCGGTCCTTTCGGAGAGACATTGTAAGAGTGTGAGATTTGTCAGGATTGAAAGACATGTTCCACTTGTTTGACCAGTCTGATTTTGTCCAGGTCTGCAGAGAGTGAGGAGGCTGCAGACTGCCGATCTGAGGGATGAGGAATGGAGCGACAGAGAGTAGAGTCGTCAGCAAAGAGATAGAGAGGATTTTCAAGAGTCAGAGAGATCATTGATGAAGACCAGAAAAAGCACAGGGCCCAGAACACTACCTTGGGGAACTCCAGCCTGAACAGGAAGAGGAGATGAGAGAAACCCATTCAGGGCCACACGTTGACTACGACCAGAGAGGAAGTCCGCCAGCCATGCGTGGAGATTTCCATGGATACCAAAGGAGGAGAGTTTGGAGAGCAGAGCAGGGTGCCAGACCGTATCGAAGGCACGT
The DNA here is from genome assembly GCF_964187855.1 of Myxine glutinosa. Taxonomy (NCBI): domain Eukaryota; kingdom Metazoa; phylum Chordata; class Myxini; order Myxiniformes; family Myxinidae; genus Myxine; species Myxine glutinosa. The sequence goes on along the minus strand of NC_136261.1, from coordinate 86,644,942 downwards.
GAAATGTCAAGGGAGACAGCTCTAATTTCCTGTTTGGCGTTGAGGACCTCCATCCATTGTTGAGAAAGCAGAAGCAGCATGTCCAGAGTAGAGTGACCAGGTCTGAAACCAAATTGATGATCAGAGATCAAGCCATTGGAGAAGAGGAAATATTTAATATCTGAAGCAATGATGGATTCCATGACTTTGCTGATAATTGGGAGAAGGCTGATTGGTCTGTAGTTGCTGGGATCTGTTTTTGCACCTTTTTTGTGCAAAGCGGTGATGTTGGCTGATTTCCAAGCAGATGGCAGATGACCTTGAGCAAAAGAGAGGGTGAAGAGAACAGAAAGAGGGAGTGAAAGAGCAGAAGAACATGATTTTAGGACCCGTGGGCTGATGCCGTCAGGACCAGTTGCAGAATCAGAGTCGAGGGTTGACAGAAACTTTTCCACCTTGTCAGGAGGAAAGGACACAGAGTCCAGGAGCAGCTGGGTACGACTGGGTATGGTGGGTACAGAGAGGGATGGGTTTGGGACACAAGATTTAGAGGCAAACACAGAGTTGAGGCATTCAGCTTTTTCACGTGCGGAGTCAGCCGTTAAGCCATTTGAGGTGAGGGAGGGGATGGAGGGGGAACAAACACCAGAAACAGATTTGACCAGACGCCACCAGGATTTGGAAGAGGGAGACAGATAAGAGAGTTCGGTCTTGAGAACAGTGAGATATTGTTTCCTGGCTCTCCTGAGGGTGGACACACACTTGTTTCGGGCTTTGTGAAAGGAAATGAGATTTCCTTCCGTTGGATTTGCTTTCCAGGAGACGAAAGCAAGTTGTTTCAGGGCAACAGCCTCACCACAAGATTCCGTGTACCATGGACGGGAGGAAGGGTATGACAACTGAAGACGAGATGGTATAAATCTGTGCATGAGAGAGAGCAATTTACTTTGAAAGAATTCCCAGGATGAGTTGATGTCAGAGGCGGTAGAGATGGGAGACCAGTCCAGATGATTGATGGCTGCTTGAAGACCGTGCCAGTTGGCCTGAGTGAAATGCCAGACTCGTCGACGCTGAGGAGGCTCTCTGAGAATGGTCAGAGAGATGTCCACTTTGACAAGCACATGATCAGATGAGCCGATTGGAGCAGAAGAAGAGCAGCAGACATTTTCAGGGAAGTTTGTCATAACCAAATCCAGAAGAGAAGATGCTCCGTTGACTGAGATCCGGGTCGGGAAATTGACAGATTGTGTCAGTTCCAGTGAGTCGCAGAAGTCCTTTGCTGAAGAGCCATGGCTGGTGAGAGAGGTACCCACACCCAGCCAACTGGCATGGTGACAATTGAAATCACCACATATGAGGAAGAGAGAGTTGGGATGGGTAGATAGAAGTTGGTCCATATTATCAGACAGTGAGATGTAGATGGAGTCATCGCTGATTGGTGGACGGTACAACACACATATGAACAAAAGGTGGGAGCGAAGGGGAAGCCGTAGCCAAAGGTATTCCTGGGGGTGAGGTGGAGAGAGGGCAGTGGAGGGCGAGTGAGTAAGAGAGTTTTTTATAAAGATAGCAACCCCACCTCCAAGACGAGGCTCAGGTCTATCATACCGGAGGAGGGAGTAACCTGGGAGAGATACCAAGGCATCAGAGACATCATGAAGGAGGAAAGTTTCTGTTAAGCAGATCACATCTGGTTTGTCAGAAGCAACCTGTATGGAGAGGTCAGTCAAGTTTGAGCGAAGGCCCCGGATGTTTGAGGTCCATACCGTTAATGAAGAGGAAGGGGGAGCATCGGGTCCAGAACAGGGGGGGGGAGGGGTAGGGTAAGATGTGGAAGAGGAGGAAGAGGTAGGGAGAGCTGTTGAAGGTGTGTCAGAGATTTCAGAATAGCTTGGAGAAAGGGAAGAATGGGGCAGACAAAAGGTTTGATGGAGATTGGGTGAGGCACAGTGAGGTGTTATTTGAGGAGGGGGAAGAGCAAGGCAGGAGGTTTGGGGAGAAGAAGGTGAAAGTTGGAAGGAGGAAGAAGCAGGGAGGATGCTTTGAGGAGGAGGAGGGGTGAGAGGGGAGTCTAGGAGGGGAGGAGCGAGGGAGAGTCTCGGAGGGGAGGGGTGTGGGGGGAGTTTAGGAGGGAGGGGAGGGAAGGGGCAAGGGGGGAGATTTGAAAGGGATGGGTGATGGGGAGGATTTGGAGGGGAGGGGTGAGATTGGATTTTGAAAAGTGTACGATTCATGGGAAACGAACATTTTTTGCAAAATGAGTTTGAGACCTTCGAGTCAAAAATACGTTTGAGGACACTGGAGGAGGGATGGAGTTCTGGATAGTTTATGGAATGTAGAAAGGAGGAACTGTAAGAGATGGTATTATATATATTTTTTGGAATGAATAGATTTGGTGAGCAAGACGAAAGCATCCTTTTGTAGGAAAAGAAGAAAAGGGTGTTATAATATATGAGAGAAAATAGTTGTTCAGGGGAGAGATTATACATTTCTAACCGCGTGATCGCGAACGAAGAACGAACGAACAAAAAGAACAACAAATAAACGAATAAGACCTGGGAAGGAAATATTTTTTTGGGTTTTTTTTTTTTTTTGTGAGTACAGATATTAAACAAGGAGGTACGGGGTGAACGACTGGTACGAAACAGAGAACGAAAATAATTTCAGCGCATTCGACGAATCGCTGAGAGAAAAACAAACCACAAGGTCTGAGACGGTACGGTAGTCTAAGCCTACGAGTACTAGGCCGCAGAATACTCGATACCATTAACCGACGATTGTGTATACATGAACGAAAAATTAGCACCGAAAATTTTCCAAAAGATACGCTGTAGGTACATACACCGAAAGATAGATACAGTCTCGACAAAAACACAATTGAGAAATATCACTTAGCTTCGAAAGCGTGAGCGCATGGAGCAGCTTCGAAAAGACGTGACCTCGCCTCAAATAAAGAATTTGATGAAAATGATGATGAAAATAATAAAGAATTTGATGAAATATTTAAAGAAAAGGATTTATTTGAACACATCTACTCTAATGATGAAGAAAAGGAAAATTTTCCCATTGACCTTTACAATTCAGTAAATGATATTTTTCAACAAATAAATACAGAAAATGAATACCGAAGAAAGAGCAAGAAATTTAAGGAACATCAAGAGTTGGTTTCAAAAGTTGTAAAGCAACAGGAAGACATAAAGAAGAAAAGGAGACAGAAACTGACGGGTGAAGAAGCGTTTGAAAGAAAACAAGAGAAATTTTTTTAACCACTTTTAAAAACTCAACAAATGATTTCACCTACAGTTCCCACGATAGAATTTACTCCGAAAAAACTTAAAATGCTCAAAGATTTTAGTCAAATGACAGAGCAAGAACTTGGAGAATTAGAATATGATGATGAAGGATTATTTCAACAACTTGAGGAGGTAAATCAACCCCCTAATTACAGACTTGGCATTTAATATGGAATTTTTTTTTTTCTTGACTTGGGTTTACTTTCTGAACTCAGTATATCAATCTGGTGAGTTTCTTTTATGCTTTGGTGATGTCTTTGTTGAAAGAACCATGTCACTGATTGTCTTTCGCAGCAAGAAGTCAATAACAGGATTATATCACAGGTGGCGTGACAAAATGTAAGGACAGGTACATTTGACGATTGGCTTCACAATCAGGTATATAAGGGTTGTTGCGTCCTGTATTAGTGGAAAACAACTGCTGCACGTCTACAAAAGTTATTGCCGCTTCCTCTGGAGATGGTCCGTCAACTTGACAATGCTGTTTGTCATGGAGTGGTGGCTTTACGACATTCTGGCATGAAACAGCGTGCTATTCCTCGGCAGTATGGCATCACTCAAGGTCAGGTGTCAAAGATCCTGAAACGAAATGCTCAGAGGGGTGTCCCTACTCCAATACCGAGGCCAGGACGTCCACGCAGAACCACAAGGAGAGATGATCGCCAGCTGCACCGGTTAGTCTGCAATGGCCTTACCAAGTCAGCTAAATGGCTTAGGGCAGAGTGGCAGCAACTGACAAATGTGCCTGTATCCAGAAGGCGAGTCAACCAACGACTGGTTCAAGCAGGCTATCGTGCCAGGCGTCCCCTGAGAAAGCCACGCCTGACCAGACAACACAGCCAGCGCCGATTGCAGTGGGCCAGAGAGCACCGTCAATGGCAGCCAGGAAACTGGAATCACGTGACCTTCAGTGACGAGTCTATATTTCTGGTTTATCATCAAGATGGCCGCATCCGAGTGCGCAGACAAGTGCATGAAGCCCACAACGAAGATTGTATAGTGCCAAGAGTCCAAGCTGGAGGTGGTGGGGTGACCGTTTAGGCTGCTTTTCATGCAGGGGGCAAAACTGACCTGGTTGTTCTGAATGGAAACCTGAACCAGTTCAAGTACAGGGTCATTCTGGAAGAAACATTGCTTCCATTTGCTCGTGCAGCCTTTCAAGGAAACTTTGTCTTCCAAGATGACAATGCACGGCCTCATCGTGCTCGCATGATCCAACACTTTCTTGCTGACCGTGGTGTAGAGCATATGTAGTGGCCTGCCATGTCCCCGGATATGAATCCGATAGAGAAGTTGTGGGCAGATTTAACGCGTCAAATCGACAACTTGGACCAGCAGCCTGCCTCTGTGCGTGAATTGCAGCAGACTATTGTCACTGCATGGCAAGCGATTCCTGTCCAAACCTTGGCAAATCTCGTGAACAGCATGCCTCGACGTGTACGTGCTCTCCTGAATGCTCGTGGGGGTTACACGAAGTACTGAACTGTAATTTTACTGTACGTAATCCCAGTCATAATTTAGCTTTTGTTTTTGTTGAAAATTTTTTTGGCTAATGTGCAAAATAAAGAGATACTTCTGGAAAACGTACAGAAGTTTAACACAGTACTGTCCGTGAATTGAGTTCGATATCAGTTTACATCACTTTCAAGGATCAATTAATTTGCTTCGAAATGTCAAATGTGGTTTTTGTTTCCTTTAAAGGTCACATTAACAAAATCTAGAATAATTTCAACATAATTCCAATGAACTTTTGGTTCTAAGTCATCTTGAAAAGTAAGTTCACCCCCACAAAAAAAATATTCCATATTAAATGCCAAGTCTGTATGTTGTGGAAGCTCTTCAAAACAATGAATATTCAGCGGATTCCAAAACCAGAGCAGGTCTCATTCCAACAGAAGAACCAACACAGTTCTATCTTGTGAAAGAAAAGTTATTGATATTTAATGATAAATTGGTGTTCTTAAGTTCTGCTCAACCAAATGTTGAATTAACTCCAAGATTAATGTTTCTTCTAACAAAAGATGGATATACTAATTCACCTTATTTTGAGGAACCGCTTGATATGGAAAATGCGGAAGATAGGGTATATATTGATTTACTAAACTCACTTGATTATGGAGTTTCTGTTACTGGTAAAAGTAAGACGAATGAGAAGGAGAAACATATTATTGATGCTTTAAGTAAGCTTGGTTCGGGTGTTAGCTTTCTTCCAAATGACCCATCACAATTAGTGAAAAGGCTATTATTGTTGTTAGGTAGTAAGAAGGCTGGAAACAACAATTGTTTTAATGAAGCATCTGCCATTTTAGATCAGTTGATGAATATGAAAATAATTAATAAATGTCAATACAAAGATATTTTATTAGATATTAAATAAGATGAGAAGCACAATTCTTAGTTTTAATTTCACAACGAGTGATTACACAGCTTCATTCCCTTACCCACTACAACTTGACCCCACAAAAGAATATGAGGCATCTTTATTGTCGATGGAAACTTATAATACCCTTTTTAATATCACAGAGAAAAACAACAAGTTTAGTTATAATCCAGGAAGTGGATATAAAACTATAACCGTTTCACCCGGAGCTTACGAGACTTCTCAAATATCTTCTGAAGTCTCTCGCCTTATGAAAGAACAAGGTGATGAACCAAAAAATATTGCAATAGGTATTCAAAAACACACTTCAAAATCAACTATTAAACTTAAAAATAATTATAAAGTTGATTTCACGATTGAAAAATCGTTTAGAGAGCTATTGGGTTTCTCTTCAAAAAAGATTGAAACTAACGGGACGTTTTACAGTGATCATGTCATTCAAATATCCTCCGGTATAAATTCGGTATTAATTCATTGTGATTTGATTGATGGTGCTTATAATGATGGAATAAGGACAAATACAATATTTTCATTCAGCGCATACTCAATCTCGATTGGTTATAAATTTAATATGGAACCAAAAAATCTTGTCTATTTACCTGTGTCAGGAAAAACCATATACAGAGTAAATTTTAGGATAACCGATCAAGATAATCGGATGATTTCCTTTAATGATGAAATTATATCCATCAGAATTCACCTACGTGAAGTTTTTTTAAATAAATAAATAATGGTTATTGTGAGAAAACACGAGTTGGGAAAATATAAAATAATTACATGGGATGGGATGTTCCTTTCACCATACTATAAGGGTGAAGGTATGTTTCTTGGAAGAGGATACTATAAACGTAAGAGACAACGGGGTGTAGGACATCAATTTAGAAATAAAGGAGATGGGATAATTGATACTCTAATGGGTATTGGTTCAACCATTCTTAAACATAAAGACCTAATTGGTTCAACTGCTTCTGCTGTGGGAAATGTAGCGGGTGCTATAAAGAGTATAAAAGATGCTCAAAAGGAGTCTCATAAATTACAAGCAATCAAAGAAATTTAAAAAGGCAAAACTCAACTATCTTCACAAGAACGACAAAAAATCATTAAAATACTTGGGTCAGGGTTTCAACGATTTTAATGCTATATAAATACAAGTATGGAAGCGATTGATAGTATTTATGATTTGGATGATACGATTATCATTTCAAACTCCACTAAAAAGGAAGACTATTTTAAGGTAAATGCTATAACAGGAATAGACTGGAATTCAAACGGAACAAAAAGTTTTCAAATAAATAATCAACAAACTTACTTGAATCTAGCTGATAGTTTCTTGCTGTGTAAATTTAAATTCACTAAGGCTGCGAATAATACTAATGCTACACTCGTAAATGATTTCTTCTGGAAAATGTTTGACAGTGTCCGTCTGTATATTGGAACACAAGAGGTTGAAGCGGTTGATTTATGTCTCTGCTTCATCTGAAATGATGAAATTTACACTATATTCGTTGAGTGATAGAATGGGTAAGGGAGCTGTTGAAGGTTTTATTCCTGATATGTCAACGGGAACAAATGTCGACCCTGGTTATAGTCAAAGGAAGGCAATGTATAATGATGAAACAAAAGCAGAGAATAGTTTTACCGTAGCAGTACCTCTTAAGGGTATATTTGGATTTTGTGATTATGACAAAGTTTTGTATGGTCTTAAAATTAGATTTCAACTACAAAGGAATGATAATGTAAATAGATTGCTTTTTGGGGCTCAAACTGCTTTTGGCGATAATAATAAATTTGTTATTAATCATTTGTGTTGGTATATTAGTGAATATACTCCTAATCTTAAAACGGAAGAGATGTTAAATAAAAGACTTAACTCAAAGACCCCGCTAAATGTATCATACCTTAAAAGAAGATGTCAACACGTTAAACTGGAACACACTACCTACACTTGGAATTTGGGAGTTCTTCAAGGAAAGCCACGATACCTATGGCTCATTTTTTTAAAACCAGATGGAGATGAAGGCACTGATAAGAATAATGCACTGAGTGATAATGCTAAGGTGAAACAACTTCGGGTTTCTCTTGATGGCACATTTTATCCGCGAGATAGATTGGAAATTGATTGGGAAAAAAATGATGATGCGGAAGCCTTACAAGTCTTACCAAAAGGTGTGTGAAAGCAACGGTAATAATGATCCTATTTTGGATATGGTTGCGTTTCAAAAACTTTATATGATCTATGCAATTGACCTGAGTTCTCAAAAGGAAACTATAAAGTCTAATAGAGTGGATACTTCTCTATACATTGAAAGAGGAGAGAATGAAGAAGTTGATGTATATTGTTTGCTTTTGGAAGAAACAGATTTACAGATTAATACAGATAATGGTGTTATGATTAATATCACATAGATTTTTTTCTAATAAATAAATGAGTAGGAAAGAACCAACTGGGGTATATGTTAATCAAATCAATCTTAATAAATTAACATCTTGTATTCAAAATCAAAAGCCTTGTATTATTAATGTTAATACAATTCAAAGAAAAGGAGCAGTTAGAATTGATGTTTTACTCACAAGAGAGCAGGTAAAAACACTAAATGATGCTGGATCACTTAAAATTAAAATGACAAAACCTATGTTAAAGAAATATTCAACAAGGGAAACGAGTGGAGGATTTCTTCCGTTTCTAATTCCTTTATTTGCTGGTTTAAGTACGGCAGGAGCATTGACGGGTGGTATTTTAGCAGCGGTAAAAACTGCTAACGAAAGGAAGGCACAACTAAAAGCACAAAAAGAATTGGAAAGACATAACAAGGAGTTGGAGAAACAAATTAGTGGAAGTGGTGTAATTGTGGATTTTGCTCAAAAACTTGAAAGCCTACCTGATAAAGCTAGATTGTTGGTTGGAGATATGCTTTCCTCTATCGCTCAAACGGGGGTTAAACTAACTAAAAGGGGTAATGGGTTATATCTTTCTCATAAATAAATGGATAAATGGTTTAATCAATTTGGAAAGAATACAACGTCAAATGTCGAACTTGCTAAATATTGTAAAAAAAAACTAAAAATTGATAATGTGGTTTTTTGTATGAGAGATGAATTAACAAAGTTGTCCAAGAATACAAAGAATATTATTATGAATTTAGACACACAGAATGGTTCTCATTGGGTTTGTATTCATAATAGTCAGGATAAATATTATTTTGATAGTTATGGTATGCCACCACCTGTTGAAGTAATACAATTCTTACAGAATGGTGTTTATCAAACATTTCAAGTTCAAGAAGTTAATTCTAAATGTTGTGGTCAATTATGTTTATATGCATTATTTCAACTCAACAATAATAAAAAAATTTTATGATGTAATTTTTAATCTAATATAAATGACTTATGTTGGAAAAGATGGTTCTATCTTTGGAGAATCCCCTCAGGATATTGATTTATCAAATTATTATACAAAGGCACAGGCTGAACGACAAAAATATAGTATAAGTAAAAATATTAATATGAAGAATACTTATAAATTAACCAATTATCCGGGTCCTACTGACGTGAATGACTTGGTGAGATCAAGTGATTTAATGCAATATATATTCCATGAGAAAAAAGCACGTTTTGTTAAACAAGTAAAATTTACAACCACAACACCTGGTTATACAGACCATACACCTTTCCTCATTAAATTTAACTATCTGCTTACAATTGAATTTCATAAAGAAGGACATATAGTTAATATGCGAATAAATAAGTGGGGGTATGAAATGCCTGATTTAGGGTATAATTGGTCTTTTTCAATAAACTTAGAAGACCTACATGATTTTAAACAGTCTCGTAAAGAATAATATTATCCGCTTGGTGAGGATAAGGAGTTATGTGGAAGTACAATTAGCAAACAACAAATACATGATTTTAAGAATAGAAAATCATATGACAGCAAAACAATAGTTTATATGACAAAGAAGGAAGGTAATGAGATAAAGATAGAAAGCCAAGGAATACAAACCGATTTGGTCATGGGAAGATGGGGTGGTATTACCTGTCATAATATTAAACTCACATATATTTCTGATACATAAATGGCAGGAAGAAGACTACAAGAGAATTATAATTTTTGTATTCAGGGATACCTACAAGAAAAGGGTGCTCGGTTTTACATACCTTATGAATTGGAACATATACATGGGAATTTTGTAATTAAAAACTGGCCTTATACTGATATTGCTAAACCCACAAATAGAGACTTGATTAAAATATTAAATAAAAATGAACTTCTCAAAGTTATGAAATATAAAACTCTTTTAGAAATCATCAACAAATCTTATTGATATCCTATTATGAGAAAAATAACTATAGATACAACAATATCTCAAAATCCAGATAAATATATGTATAATATTCTTTGGGGCTCAAACTCAAGGGTAGCTAGGGATGAGGAAGGAGTTGAAGAGAGGGAAGAAAGAGAGAAAAAGGAGAGGGATGAAAGTGAGAAAAAGGAGAGGAGGAAAGTGAGAAAAAGGAGGAGGAGAGGGATGAAAGGGAGAAAAAGGAGGAGAGGGATGAAAGGGAGAAAAAGGAGAAGGAGGAAAGGGAGAAAAAGCAGGAGAAACAGGAGAAAAAGGAGGAGGAAAGGGAGGAAAGAGAGAGGGAGGAAAAATATAAAAAGATGGAAATCAGTGAGATTAATAAAAGATTGAATGTATTATGGCAAATAAATCAATCTCAACGCACCGAAGAGGAAAATAAAGAATTAATGACTCTTGGGAAGATATTGGTTTCAAAAATGGCTGAGATGAGTTCAGGGATAAGATATACATGAAGAAGAGAAAGGTCACATAGTTGATGATGTTGGGGTTATTGATTTTAGTTAGTTTTATTTGTAAATAAATGGAGGAGAGAGTGAAGGCATTCCTAAGGATTCTTTATGTTTTAAAAATCAAGATAGAAATGTATATGTTGAAAACCCAAAAGGCTTTGGCACTCTGTAGGAACTTTTCTGATAAATAAATGAGTTATTGTGTTAAGTGTAAAAAGAAAACTAAAACGAAAAATATATCATATGTTAAAGGTAAAAATAATAGAGTTTATGAAAAGGGGATATGTTTAGTGTGTGGTTCTAAAAAGTGTCAATTCATTTCTAAGCATAAAAGTGGGGGAGATATACAAAAGTTTTTGTCAGGGAGCAAATTTACAACAACTGGAATTCCAGGGGAATTACACCTTCCAGGGTATTCTTTCTGTGGTCCAGGAACAAACTTGGATAAAAGATTAGATGAGGCTGACAATCCTAAACCTTGGTCTAAACCTATAAATAGGGTTGATGAAGTGTGTATGAAGCATATTGCTTATGGGAATACCACTACATTGGATGAAAAACATGAAGCAGACAGAGAAATGTTGTATCATTTGTCTTTGATACGAAATCCTACGTTGAGAGAGAAAGTTGATAAGTTTATTGTGAAAAAAATGATAAGTGCCAAATTGAAACTTGGTCTTGGTTATTCACCCTCAAAAACTATTAGGCTCTAATGATGTCATCAAGACTGAGGAGCTTTTGGCTGATGAATTACAAAAACCTATAATCACAAAGTTTAAAAGAAGGAAAGTTTATTCGAAAGACACCGACCACATATGGTCCGCCGATTTAATTGAATTGAATAATGATAGGGGATACAGGTATGCTTTAACCGTTATTGATTTGAGGAGTAAATTTGCCTGGGTTGTTCCTTTAAAAAACAAAAGGGGTGATACTCTTATGTTAGCTTTCGGTGGAATATTTAGTAAAAGTAAAAGAAAACCAAAGAAGTTATGGACTGACGAGGGAACAGAGTTCTAAAACAAAATATTTATGAAATTTCTTAAGGGGGAGGATATTAAATTATACAGCACCTTTAATGAAGGAAAGGAAGTTGTTATTGAGCGTTTTAATCGTACTTTGAAAGAGAGACTATATAAAAAATTCACACAACTCGGTTCTCAACAATGGGTATATTTAATTCAGGATATCTATCTATAATTCCAGTAATCTCTGTATGTGTGTTTGTTTGTTTGTTTGTTTGTTTGTCTGTGACCGCTGTTTCTCGACAACTACCGGTCCGATATACTTGAAACTTGCCAGGTATATTGCTGGGGACCCGAGGATGTGCCTTTTCAAGGTTTTAAATTAATCGCAGAAGTAGTTACCGAGCTATGTCCAAAAAACGATTCAACCAATCAGAGAGCAGCGAGCTATCACGTGTGCCGAACGTGGCGAACAGACTCTGCCTCGGATGGCACATTTGAGAGCGTATTCATTTATTTCCCGTCGGCAAACTATGTTGGCACTATGTTGGCGTTAAACTATGTTTTAAAACTAATTAAAACTAATTTGCGATTCTTTCGCTTTCCTGCGATATGCGACCTTCCGGAGCTCCTGTGAGAGCGTGCGCCATTACGGATAGTACGGGTACGGGCATGCCATATGTTGGCGTTAAACTATGTTTTAAAACTAATTAAAACCATTTCATGTAAATAGAGGGGGGGGGGGGGGGGATTGTCACTGTACTCGCAAGCCGTTCGCCGTTCGCTTTGGCGTTGCGAATGGACCAAAACATTTCATGGACCAAACCATTTCATGTAAAGCGTTCGCCGTTCGCTTTGGCGTTGCGAATGGACCAAAACATTTCATGGACCAAACCATTTCATGTAAATAGAGGGGGGGATATAATTTTAGATATAGATATAGTACGGGCATGCCCTAGTTGTAGATAATTACAATAATACAGTTCATTCATCAACAAAATCAAAACCATCGGAAACATTTACAAAATTAAATATGAAAAGGAGATTAATTTGAGAAAACCCAAGTTCAAAGTTGGTGATATTGTAAGAATATACAGATGGAAAAGCCATTTTGAGAAAGGTTATACAAAAAAATGGACAAATGAATTATTTAAAATCGTTCATGTAATGGATACAGTCCTTTGGACATACAAATTATATGATTTAAATGGAGAAGAAATCTTGGGTTCATTTTACTCACAAGAATTACAAAAAACACAAGTAAGCAGTTAATACCATTGAAAACAATACACCAGGGTGTGGTATTAAAAATAATACATAAATAATAAAATGTAATGGGGATACGTTCTTAAGATCTGTGAACCCCAAACACAGAATCCCTCAACTTTTCAGTTGGGGCTTAACGTGTGTGTGTGTGTGTGTGTGTGTGTGTGTGTGTGTGTGTGTGTGTGTGTGTGTGTGTGTCATAATCATATACAAACCCTAACCCAACCCCATCCCATCCCTAACCCTCACATTCAAAATCCAAACCCTAACCCAACCCCATCCCATCCCTAACCCTCACATTCAAAATCCAAACCCTAACCCAACTCCATCCCTAACCCTCACATTCAAAATCCCAACCCCAATCCAACCCCATCCCTAACCCTCACATTCAAAATCCCAACCCTAACCCAACTCCATCCTTAACCCTCACATTCAAAATCCCAACACTAACCCAACCCCATCCCTAACCCTCACATTCAAAATCCCAACCCCAACCCAACCCTAAACATTCCCTTACCCAACCAATCCCCAACCCAACCCAATCCTATCCCTAACCCAACCCATCCCCAACCCTCACATTCAAAATCCCATCCCTAACCCATCCCTAACCCAACCCCATCCCTAACCCAACCCATCCCCAACCCTCATATTCAAAATCCCAACCCTAACACATCCCTAACCCAACGCCACCCCTAACCCAACCCATCCCCAACCCTCACATTCAAAATCCCAACCCTAACCCAACCCCATCCCTAACCCAACCCTAACCTTCACATTCAAAATCCTAACCCAACCCAACCCCATCCCTAACCCAACCCCATCCCAAACCCAACCCCATCCCTAACCCAACCCAACCCATCCCCAACCCTCACATTCAAAATCCCAACCCTAACCCAACCCCAACCCCATCCCTAACCCAACCCCATCCCTAACCCAACCCCATCCCTAACCCAACCCCATCCCTAACCCAACGCCATCCCTAACCCTACCCCATCCCTAACCCAACCCTAACCTTCACATTCAAAATCCTAACCCAACCTAACCCAACCCAACCCCATCCCTAACCCAACCCCATCCCTAACCCAACCCAACCCATCCCCAACCCTCACATTCAAAATCCCAACCCTAACCCAACCCCAACCCATCCCTAACCCAACCCTAACCCAACCCCATCCCTAAACCAACCCCATCGCTAAACCAACCCCATCCCTAACCCAACCCCATCCCTAACCCAACCCCATCCCAACCCAACCCATCCCTAACCCTCACATTCAAAATCCCAACTCTAACCCCAACCGCAACCCAACCCAACCCAACCCTAACCCTCACATTCAGAATCCCAACCCCAACCCGAACATTATTTTTTATTTTTTAAAATATGTATTTCAAAATTTTCTTTTCCTCTTCTCCCAATTCTGTCTTTCAAGGCTTTTAAGTTTGAAGAAGTAGAAATGGGAAGAAAGAATTTTCCAGCATTTTCTTCCTCGAACTTTCTTGATATTACTTAAATCAAGCGTCATTAAACAAAGAACATTGTTCATTGCTTTAGAATCTAAAGAGTCTCCAAGATGGATCCAACAGGTAGAGTCTCCAAAATAAAACCAACTTTCCAAGTTCCCAAGGTATAACCACATTCCTGTTGAGCCTCCAAGATAGGTATCACATTGTGAGCCATCAAAACAAAACCCCCATTCCGAGTCTCGAAAAATATAACCATCTTTCCAAGTCTCCAAGGTAGAACCACAATTTTCAGAAATATTGGGGGTTTCCGTGATAAGTCTCACATAGTATAACTGCGGACCATCATGGAGAACTCCCCTTTCCCAATTTTTTAGGGTTTCTGTAATGAGTCTCACATAGTATAACTGCGGACCATCAGGGAGAACTCCCCTTTCCCAATTTTTTAGGGTTTCTGTGATGGGTCTCGCATAGTATAACTGCGGACCATCAGGGAGAACTCCCCTTTCCCAATTTTTTAGGGTTTCTGTGACGAGTCTCACATAGTATAACGGCAGACCATCAGGGAGAACTCCCCTTTCCCAATTTTCATAATTTGTGGGTCTCCAATGTATAACACTTGTATTCTGGCTCATCAAGGTAAAACTTGTTCAGTGGGTTTTGTTTTGATAACTCACAATAAGTATCATCATGGTAGAACTCTTTTTCAGGATTTTGTGGATCTCCAAGGTATAACTCTTTGGCTGGGTCATCAAGATAGAACTCGTTCTGTGGATCTTGGCTGTTCAAAATGTCTTCAAACAAAAAAATAACTTCATTCCAAGTTGTGTTAAAAGCAGTATTTTCATTTCGTATTTCAGATACAATTTCCTGTGAGAGAAAATAACGATGTATTAATTTAATACAATATTTTTATTTGTATAAACAAGCTCTATGAATATTAAAAGAAACTTTGCGAACTCTTACACGAGTCTTATCTAAAAAATAAAATAAAATAAAAATAATTAAATAATTAAATAAATAAATAAACAAACTTACCTCCATTGATAAGAGGTTCGAGTCCAGTTCATCAATCTGAAGGTTGAGCTCCACACAGGTAGTTGGACTCCAAGGAATAGCAAAGTTATCCCATTCCATTTCAGCACAGTAGTCCATTCTCAAGAGAAGCAGAAAGCGTGTTTGAAAAAGCCTGTGTGGTCGGTGCCTTTTATAAGAAGGGCTGGGTGTGTGTCATTTCCTGTGGAAATTCCCTGGGCATGTCTTAACTGGAAATGATGTAATGTCTTAACTGAAAATGATACAATGCTGGAGAGCTAATAAAGTGGGTGGGACTTAACAAAGTGGGTGGGGTTTAGCAAAAGTGGGCAGGGTTTAACAAAAGTGGATGGGGTTTAACAAAAAGTGGGCAGGGCTTAGTAAAAAGTGGGCAAAGCTTACCAAAAGTTGGTGGAGCTTAGAAAAAAGTGGGCGGAGCCTACCAAAATGGTGTGTGGCACTGGAGGCGATCAAACAAGAACATTGAGGGAGGTTTACCATTTTATCTTAGCTCAGTTAAAATATCTTGATAAAGAACCAAACTCAAACATCTTCTTTGTTAATATATTAGATGGTGATGGAAGTTGTAGGAGAATTAAATTATTTCCTACGCATAAACAAATATTTGTAGGATCATTGTTTGAGTGGTCTACTAGACAACATTGATCATTGATATTAAGAGTAAAAGGTCCATAAGGCCAAGGGGGTAGGAATAGAGGTGTTAAGGGGAAATTAAGAAAAGTGAGGGTGAGGGGAAAATTAACATGTAAGTGAATGGAGAAATAGGGGTGGTCCAGGAACAACATTTTTCCTCTACTCAGGTCGCTAAAGATTCCACCGTTGAATTATTATACCCACCCTCACCAATGGTGTCACTCCGTTGTGTTGTGTTGAGAATTATCGTGTGCAATTGCTTCGGCATTCTTCCCACCACTCCTCTTTATTAAATATTGTTTCTCACACTGGTGTCCGTCTGGTGCGCGGTCTAGAATTGGGACTGATACTCAATGGCGTGAATAAAGCCATGACCACTGTAAATGAGTGTGAAACCCCCTCAATAAGAGGATCCCAACTAGTGGTTTGTCTAGGACATCACTTCCTTCCCTGTCCTTTTGAACACATTGCAGGTGACAGACGATGAATTTGTGCATTGAAAACTGGAGTAAAGATCTTTTCGGCTTTCACGGTTGATGACGTACCCCAAGGATAGGTAACCAGGGATCATCCATTGCTAAATTGGTTACCATCCGGGTGGCTGATTTGACCCCATAATGCACTTGTTCCACCGCAGGATTCTGACCCGAGTTCAGACGTTACCGTTACAATGTTATATAATGACCAACTGCTTACTACTTCCATCAGCCATAATAATGCTGTACCTAACTGGTTACAATAATGAATTCCTGTGTTTCCCATTTACCCCCCCAAATTTTTTTTTTTAAATACGAATCTGCCTGTGGCAACAGAATGGATCAAAATCCCAGCTCGGAATCGTAATCTGAAAAAATAGGCCAGAATAATTACAACTCATCACAATAAAAGGTTTTGTTAATAAATCCTGGGAAAATGGCTCAGTTGTATGTAATATGTAATAAATAATTGACCCCCCCAAAATCTGTGGTATGTAATGAATATTGCACAAGGAAATGCATTAAAACTCTAAAAACAAAACTGTATTAGCTCCTAGATAGGTTTTCATTACAAAAATTGTTTTACCAAACAACAAAGCTTAATGGATTTTTAAAAGAAACATCGGGGAAATACCCCTGGCGCTCACCTGGTAGAATAAACAGTATACTGCACTGACTAAAGCTATTTTAAACCAATTTCAATAGTTGCTCGTAGACAGGGCAGCATGTAGAATCATACTAACATAATCATAAGACTTTAAGCAAACAACAACAAAAAAATACCTATTTTGGGGGGGCCAGCCTCCTCCCCCAACCCCATATACCTCCTCAGACACCAATTTTTCTAATGCCTTGAACAAACATTGGTGCATCACGGGTGATGAAGGTTGTGGTGAAGTTTCATCAAAATTGTGTGTGTAGTTTCTGAGAAGAAAGCAAATACCTATTTTGGGGTGCCCCCCCCCCCCACCCCCTCTCCCATGTAGATGCCCAAAGCGGCAGATTTTTTTAATGCCGTGAACAAACGTTGGTACATCAAGGATGGTGAAGTTTAATCGAAATTGTGTGTGTAGTTTCAGAGAAGAAAACAAATACCTATTTTGTGGGGGTCAAACCTGGATCCACTTTGACCCCCTTAGACCGAGTTTCTCAATGCCATGAACAAACTTTAGTTACAACATACCAAATATCATTAGTGCCAAGTTTGGTCACAATCCCATCAGCGGTTTCTGAGAAGACGTTTCAAGTGATTATGGACGGACTGACGACGCACCATCGCATAAACTCCCCTGAACTTCGTCCCATGTGAGCTAAAAAGCAGAGTTTTGTTACAAAGCTGTTGCTGTTTTATTTCTATTATAAATTATATAAGATGCAAAAACAACATCCAAGTCTACATGGTCATAAATGCTACATTTTGACAACCAAAGTTTGCAAAAAAAACAAAAAACCATCAGCAAGATCGGCAACAACTCAGATTTATTACATCAAAAGAGCATTCAGCTGCTCTCTTTTAGGAAAAAGTGCATTTTGTCATTGATCATTTTTCTGTCTGGGTTGAGCCTTTTTAGAATCTGAGCAATGATGTTCACAGTTTGTTCACTGCTCAATCCAGTCTTCTTCGTCTGGAACTTCTTTAGCAGATCCTTTGTTGTCATGGGCTTGCGTGACAAGTATCGCCGTACTGCATCCTCTGTAAGCTGCACCTCTCTGTGTACATGGAGAAATTTATGAGAAAAAGAGTACTCATAATGCTGTGCTCTGTGCTGGATAAAAAAAAGTCTTAAAGTGATTTTTATACTGTCACTTTATACTGCTTAAAAATTAAAAAAAAGAAAAACTTTAGCCACAGCTGATGTGTTTATGCTCATGCAAGATATACCGGTAAAAGAAAGTTAGTGTCTTCAGAAAGTATTCACACTCCTTGACTTTTTCATATTTTGTGTTACAGCCTGAATTTTAAAGTGATTAAATTGAGATTTTTTTCGTCATTCATCAACACATAATACCCCATAATGTCAAAGTTTAATTGTTTTTTTTAGAAATTTTTACAAAGTAATTAAAAATTAAAGGCTAAAATGTCGAGTCAATATTCAACCCCTTTGCTTGGACACTCTAAATTGAGTTCAGGTGCATCCAATTTCCTTTGACCATCCTTGAGATGTCTCTACAACTTTATTGGAGACTACTGTGGCCAATTCAATTGATTGGACATGATTTAGAAAGAAACACACCTTTCTAAAGTCCCACAGTTGACAGTGAATGTCAGAGCAGAAAATCTACCATGATGTCCAAGCAACTGTCCATAAAACGCTGAGATAGAATTGTGAGGAGGCATAGATCTGGTTGAAGGGTATGAAACCATTTCTAGAGTGTTGAAAGGTCTCAAGAGCACAATGAGCTCCATCATTAGGAAATGGAAAGAATATGGAACTATCCAGACTCATCCTAGACCTGGCTGTCCAACCAAAATGAGCAACCAGGCAAGAAGGACTTTGGTCAGGGAGGTGACTAAAAACCCAATGACCACTATGACAGAACTACAGAGTTCCTTAGCTGAGATGGGAGTACCTGCCAGAAGGACACCAGTTTCTGCAGCACTTCCCAAATCTAGGCTTTATGGGAGAGTGGCCAGACGGAAGCCACTCGTGAGAAAAGGGCACGTGACAGTACGCCTAGAGTTTGCAAAACGGCACATGAAAGACTAAGAGCATGAGGCAAAATAATTTGTAGTCTGATGAGGTGAAAATTGAACCCTTTGGCCTAAATGCAAAGCACTACATCTAGTGGAAACCAAGCACAGCTAATCACCCATCTAAAACCATCCCTACCATGAAGCATGGTGGTGGCAGCATCATGCTATGGGGATGCTTTTCAGTGGCAGGAACTGGGAGACTTGTAAGATCAGAGGGAACAATGAATGGAGTGAAATACAGGCAAATCATTGAGGAGAACCTGCTTCAGAATGCAAAAGACCTGAGACTGCAGTGACAATTTACATTCCAACAGGATGATGACCCCAATAATACAGCCAAAGCAACACTGGAATGTGAAAGTCGTTGAGTGGCTCAGCCAAAGCCCATACTTTAATCCCATAGAGAATCTGTGGAAAGACTTGAAGATTGTTGTTCATCAACGCTCCCCATTCAACTTGACAGAGCTTGAGCAAATCTGCAAGGAAGAATGGGAGAAACTCCCCAAATCCAGATGTGCAAAGCTGATGCAGACATACCCAAGAAGAGTTGAGGCTGCAGTCACTGCCAAAGGTGCTTCTACCAAGTATCTGGTTGAAGTGGTGAATAAAGTGACATAATGACTCAGGCGGCTGAATACTTATGTAAATTGGATATTTATATATTTCATTTAGGCGGCTGAATACTTATGTAAATTGGATATTTATATATTTCATTTAAAAATTATGATGCAAAAGTTTCTAAAAACATGTTTTCACTTTGTCATTATAGGGTATTTTGTGTAGATCGGTGACAAAAAAATATCAATTCAACCCATTTTAAATTCAAGCTGTAACACAACAAAATGTGAAAAAAGTCAAGGGGTGTGAATACTTTCGGAAGGCACTGTAAATGCAATTTCAGCCAGTCTAACATGGAATACTTAACCCATTTATGTATTCAACACAATATATCAAATAAGTCTGCACATGCTTGTTGATTAAGTACCATACAATAGCTCATAGGTACATTCATTTTTATTTTACTTAGCAAGCACAAAAATGTTCCAATTTGCCTTTAAAGAGGGTCATCAAAAAGTCAATAAAGCAAAAAAAGAAAAAAAAAGAGAAACCAATATATTCAAGAACAAATGGGGAAAATAAAATTCCAGCTATTCATAAAAGCTGCGATACAATTGAAACGATGTTTAAAACACACTGAGAATTTCATAATTTATCGTTTACAAACATTTTCATGAATCTTTTTTTGAAAAGAACTTGTTTGAATTTTGGAAGGTATTTTTTTATCCCTTTCTACAACTTTTTAATTACGACGGTGGACAGAGGTTTTGATTTCACCCGTCTGGCTGTCTGTGAACAGGATATCTCAAGTTGTGGACCAATTTGGCTGAAATCTGATGGACAGGTTGGGTGTGTGACAAGGACAAAATGATTTGATTTTGGTGAATATCTGGATACGATGATTTATTATTTTATTTCATGTGATTATTCACAATTGATACAACAGGCATTTTAAGGCCATTTTCCCTGCGAGAGTGGGGGTTAGCCTTGCGGTCCCCATGACAATCTTCTCCATTTTGCCCTATTTTCTGCATATCCCTTTGTTAACCCCATTGCCCGCATTTCTTCTTCCACCACCTTTCATTGGCATGATATAAATCACCTAATCATTTGATATCAATTCACCATTGATAGATGAGGCTAAAACTATATATAGCATGATATTTCAAAAGGTTGTGGACGAGTTAGAGAAAACTAGGTGGATGAGTTGGTTCAGTGACAAGAACAAGCCGATTCGATTTTGGTTAAGGTCCGGATCCAGATCCGGCCTTTCAGTGAAATACAAAACGTAAACTGGTCAGCCTGCTGGAGGTAAGCGCTCTTCCAAGTGTCCTTCGAGTTCAATGTTGTATTTATTAAAGCATTTTAAAATACAACTTTTAAAACTTTAACAAACAATGGGCTATTAAAGTGCCATGATCATGACTGTTGACATTGGCAGTTATATTACTTTCAAATGGTTTATACTAATTATCAAATGACTCGATTTCCACCAGCATGAAAAATAGCCAAATTATGGTCACATCGATCAGAAATCTGCAATTGCGCAGACATGAAAACATGAAAGCGTAGTTACATTCTGCACCAAGATGACTACGCACCAGAATAGCCATTTCTTGTTAAACAGTGTGATGAGGATAGTGAAGTGCAACAGCAATTACACAGGTTTTTCACTTCTGATAGCATCTATTAAGAAATATAATAAATCAGCATAAACGAAATAGGCAAATAAGTCAATAAATTACAGAACTATTCAATACTTTGACCTAAAGTGATGACAGTCTGGGATAGTGTACATCAATAGTTATTTTCAATATATACATACTTTTAATGCAAATGCATATTTTTTGCATTCAGATAACTGTAAGGACACCATTGTGAGCATTTCTAAGCAAGGCCATGATGTGGGAGGGTGTTCCTCCAGAACCTGCCATGGTGTTCATTGTGCAGCAAAAGGCCATGAAAGTTGTGCAGCAAAAGGTCATGACAGCTGTGCAGTAAGACTTACCCAAATCAATTCTGTGATAAGGCACCCTGCACCATTCCGTACAAGTGCAAGATGGTGGTGGAATACCCACAACGGAATGGGAAATCGCAGTGATCCTATCCACTTCACTTAGGACAGTTTCAATCTTTAAACAAGACCCCTTTCTATTCTTGGCAATGAAGTTGAACTTTATGAATGGGGTTTACTGTGAACAAGATTGCTCTTCACTTTATTGGTAAAATACCGTTTATTCGGCCAAGGCCGAGCGAAGCTGATGCCATTTATTCCTGCTACGTGAAATACCCAGCAACCCATGCCTGCAGAAAACTGATTTTTTGCTGCATTTTCCATGCAATCATTGTGTAACTTTGTATGTATGTATATATATATATATATATATATATATATATATATATATACACACACACACACACACACACACACACACACACACACACACACACACACACACACACACACACACACACACACACACGTGCTTCTATGTTTAAAGTTTCATATGAATCATTTAAGCAGACTGCAGAGAAAACTAATTTAAAAGCGAACAAAGGTGAAAAAGTGAGGGCCTTGGCCGACATTAAACAACATGGTCAAGGATGGTTGTGGACGTCTATTACAAGTTAAAACATGAATATTTCACTTTTTAGTTTAACCTATGTATATGATCTGTGATATGTAGGTGCAAGAATTTTTAGTAATGCCATAAGTACATCTATGGCACTTTGAAAGTCCTGGGATTAGATAAGGAACTAAAGCGCATTTGGTGAGGTAACAAAGGGTTTGGATAAATAAATAAAATCAGCATTACATGGTGTTTAAAGTACCCAGAATTTGGTGTCGACTTTCCAGAAGGAGGAGTTTCGACCTTTAACCGCTTTGCTGCAGGTGCTTCTGCTCCATCTTTACGGGCCTTTCCTGAAATGTGGAAAAATCAGTGATGGAAAAATTAAACTGAGGACATTGTACAACAGGTGATTACAAGATTGTGAGGAATAGTGGGAAGTAATTAATGAACCAATGAAATGGACATACAAGTAAAGAAGGCATTAAACAAAATAAAATATGGAATGCAAGCAAAGAGGAGGCAGACATAAAGGAAGATGAAGAAGCAGACTACAAGTATGGGCAGGAGACGGTGCAAATTGTGGCCAAACCCTTTTCAAGTTTACTGGCAGCTGCACGTAGAGTGGCTGAAGTCTTTGCCCCTTCCGTGGTGGGAGTGTTGGGTCTGCTGTTCCCACGGCTGGAGCCCCGACTTCCACCCGATCCCTTTCTTGTTCGCTTGGGAGGTGTCAGCTTTTTCTTTTGCTGAAGATTACAGTACGACAGCAGGTGAGACCCATGCAGTGAGCTACAACCAAAATGTTCTACCCACAAGACTGGTACGACAACCTTACCGCAATGAATACAGCTGATGAGGTTGTGTCATCAATGTCACTATCATCGGAAGATTCTGAATCGCTGGCGTTTGCTGGTCGAGCAAATAACGAGAGTCATAAAAACCATACTAATGGTAATGAAAACAAGCAAAAAAACAATGAATGTGCCAAAATATTATCATTCGACAAAAGAACACTTGTATGGTGTTCAACAGAAAGTCAGATAGGGAGGAAAGGTGAGCATAAATGACTGTAAATGCTCAGTGGCAAACATATTGCAGATGCTTTAAGATGAGATGGTGGAAGCCATTGATCAAACGGAGGAAGGCATATGTACGGCCTTTTCAAATCGTTAACACTTCTAAAGTTAGACTCGTTGAGTATATAAGATTCATGGTGGCAATGGAAAGTAAACGAGTGCCACTTTCATTATGCAAAACAAGTCAGTGTGTCATGAAAAATGGCCCATTAAAGCAGTATGCTCTGGCAATAAATCCCTTAGAATTACCCCCAACCATAAGTTTATCAAAGCTGTAAACACAGTGAAGTGATGTGTTTGGGGGACCTGCACTGAAAATGAAAAATATCCCAACAGATTCAAAATAAATCTTATCCCATTCTCAAAGCCAGAGGCTCGTTTGAACGCTATGACCTGGCCTAAATATTATTTGTGCCTATACCAGGGGGGTTGACTCAGCCTGTCATCCTTCCAAGGTTGGCAAATTGAGTACCAGTTCACTGGTAATTCCCTGCTTGTCGTTAAAGGCGGCAAAAAGGGTTGGCTTCAGGAAGGGCATCCGGCCGTAAAACATTGCTTCTAAAAGGGGATCAAAAAACAACAACAACCATGGTTCCCGAAAAAGGCCAACCCCTGCTTGCGGGGAAAAATGGCCTCTAAAGGTGGTTATTTTATTTTTTAACAGCATTCCATCGTTTGCTCAGTCGATTAATTCATGTGAAAAATCTAAATCTGTGTAAACATGGGTTGATCCATGTGCTACACATAGATACCCAAACATTTGCATACGTTTTACTCTACCGTTTAACCACTGCTGCTCATTTATACGTAAACAAAGCAATCTGACAACACACATGTGCTTTGTATCAATTGTAATAATTTCCAAGGACTTTGATAAGACTATTGCCAAAAAGAGGGGTATGTATTCTTACAAAATTGGTGATCGTCATGCATTAGATTAATTCAATGACACAGCATTAAATTTGTTCTGAAAATTCGAGTAAGACAGTAAATATTAAATTATTGGGCCATTTAGTAAAATGCTTAGATGGCCAGCAGGTGGCATTATATTTTAATGTCAGTTATAAATACATTCCAGAATTTTCCCCTCGATCTGTTCCGCCAACCAAAATGGGTCTGGCCATTTAAGGATACATTTGTATGCCCGCTTCCAATGGTTGGTTATACCTTGCTGAGTACTTGAACCAGTAACCTGTTAAGTGTCCTGCTCTGACTCCCTGACTTGTTCCTCTTCTGCCACCATTGGCTCTTCTGATCACTTTATTGTCAAGGCCACATCTCTCTGGCTATTGTAAGGGAGAAACGTCACCGATGCATGATTATGGCTGTTTGCACAGGCTGACTGGCAGGGACTTCAATCTTCCATCTCTCTAAAGGATTGGGCTACCATCTTCATGGCAACTGCTATTGATTCAACCTGGAAATACTTTCACAAAAGTCTCTCTCATGCACTGGTATATTCCATCCTATTTGCAACTTTGGTATTCATCTTCTTGACTCTGGTACACCAAATCCCATGGGAAGAGGTTGCAGTCAAGCAGCTCGATTTCTCAGTTTGTAAAGCTAAACTGACTAAGGGTAATTTTCGTTCATTCCATAAAGCTCATGAAAAATGTGTATCCATCCTCATGTACGCCAAAAAACATCTAGCAAATCTCAAGACCGAACTCTCCAACCAGACTCCTTCCTCCAAGTCAGTGGTTCCCAGACCCATGGTCGCGACCCAAATGCGGGTCACGAGGATGTTCCTGAGGGTCGCGGGAAGTCTCAAAAAAAGAAATATGACAGTGTTATAAGGGGATTAATTCACTAGCACAATATGAAGGATTATTGAAATAGTTATTAAAGAAGAATAGTTGTGGATAATATAGCATCTGTTATGTTTGGAGTTCACGTGTTATCATTCACACGTAATTTATGTTTGGAATTCACATGTTATAGTTCATATGTATGGGAAACGGAAGTGACAGTTGGTTTTGGAGAGTGGGAGGAGCTAAGGAAAGACGGGGTTTTTGGAGGCCTAATGGGCATGGGATTGACGAGAAGAGGAAGAAGTTCAAGGAGTGGCAGAAGGCGAAGGGTACGGGAGCAGAAACAGCAGAGCATGAAAGTTATAAGGCAGCCAGGAAGGCTGCAAAGAAAGAGGTAGCAAAGGCGCAGGAGGCATGTAGGAAAATGTTCGGAGAACGCTTGGATTCGGAAGAGGGTCAGAAAGCAGTATTCAGGTTTGCAAAGCAGATAGCGAAAGAGAGGTGTGATGTGATGGGGGTGAGTTGCTTGAAGGATGAAGTGGGACAAATTGTTGTCGACCCAGATGGAATTAAAGGAAGATGGAAAAGATATATGGAAATGCTGTTGAATACAGAGAATGAATGGGATGGCAACATAGAGAGTAACCCAGTTTTAGGACCGGCAGAGAAGATAACTGAGAAGGAAGTTGAGGAAGCGATAAAAGCAATGAAGGGTAGAAAAGCGGGAGGGCCGACGGGAGTTGTGGGAGATATGTTGAAGGCAGCAGGAAGTTGGGGTGTGAAGAGAATGACAGAGATCTGTAATCTGGTGGTGAAAGAAGGCCGCATTCCAGTGGATTGGGAACTGAGTACCCTCATCTCTCTATACAAGGGGAAAGGTGACCCTCTGGAGTGTGGCTCGTACCGAGCGATAAAGTTATTGGAGCATGGAATGAAGGTATTGGAAAGGGTGTTGGAGAGGAGGATAAGGAAGAAAGTGAAGATCGACGAAATGCAGTTTGGATTCATGCCAGGAAGAGGCACGACAGACGTGCTTTTCATTGTCAGGCAGTTGCAGGAAAAGTACATGGAGAAGAGGAAGAAGTTGTTTCTTGGGTTTGTTGATCTGGAGAAAGCATTCGATCGGGTTCCACACAAAGTATTGACATAGGCATTGAGGAAGTTAGGAGTGGAGGAATGGTTGATCAGAGTAGTGATGGCAATGTACAAAAGAGCGCGCACAGCTGTAAGGACGAAGGACGGGAACAGTGGTGAGTTTGAGGTGAAGGTGGGAGTGCATCAGGGGTCGGTACTAAGTCCACTACTATTTGTAGCTGTGATGGAGGTGCTGGCTCAGAACGTAAAGGAGGGTTTACCGTGGGAGTTGTTGTATGCAGATGATCTGGTGTTGATTGCGGAAAGTATGGATGGACTGAAGGAAAAGATGAACACGTGAAAGGAATGTATGGAGAAAAAAGGTCTGAAGGTGAATATCGGAAAGACGAAGGTGATGGCAAATGGTAAAGCATGTGGTGAGGTGGAAAGAACTGGGAAGTGGCCCTGTGCTGTGTGTAGGAAGGGTGTCGGAGTGAACTCCATTCAGTGTACAATGTGCGCTGTGTGGGTTCATCAAAAATGTAGTGGTCTGAGAGGGTCATTAACCAGTGTGGCAGCGACATTCAAATGTAAGGTGTGCACAGAGGGAGCTGCAGATGGAGGAAATGTTGAGTTGGATCTTGGAGACGGCATGAAGCTGGAAGGTGTGAAAACATTTTGCTACCTCGGAGACATGCTGAATGGAGAAGGTGGATCAGACTCGGCAACGGTTGCTCGAGTGAGATGTGCATGGAAGAAGTTTCGGGAATTGAGTGGCATGCTGATGATGAGGGGAGTGTCGTTGAAGCTGAAGGGAAAGGTGTATGCTGCATGTGTGAGAAGTGTTATGATTTATGGGAACGAGACATGGGTAATGAACGTAGAGCAGCAACGAAGGTTGGAAAGGGTAGAAATGCGAATGGTTCGACGGATGTGCGGAGTATCGTTGAGAGAGAGGAAGACAAATGATGAATTGCGAAAGATGATGGGAATAGAGCCTGTGATTGATGCTGTGAAGAGGAACAGGTTGAGATGGTTTGGTCATGTGTTGAGGAAGGATGAAAGTGACTGGTTGAGAAGAGTGATGGAAATGCATGTAGAAGGAAGTAGAAGACGGGGAAGACCGAGAAAGACTTGGCTAAAGATGGTGGAAGAAGAAATGCGGGCAAGGGGGTTAACAAGGAGAGATGCAGAAAATAGGGCAAAATGGAGAAGATTGTCATGGGGACCGCAAGGCTAACCCCCGCTCTAGCAGGGAAAATGGCCTTTTAAAATGCATGTTGTTGTTGTTGTAATGGGCATGCTGTGCTGTGTTGAGATTTTGGATTAAACCGTTGATGTTACCGTCAAG
This sequence comes from Myxine glutinosa, assembly GCF_964187855.1. Lineage (NCBI taxonomy): Eukaryota > Metazoa > Chordata > Myxini > Myxiniformes > Myxinidae > Myxine > Myxine glutinosa. The sequence continues at coordinate 86,617,551 of NC_136261.1, read as the reverse complement.
TACGTTTTGGGTTGTGTGCAGTTGTGTTTTTTTTTTTTTTGTTTTTTTTTTGTATACAAGATCGAGGCTCGTGAAAGAGCGTACATTAATCACACAGAAAGACAAACAGACACATAAAACAAATAACATCGGGAGCAGTAGACAAGATGGGGAGAGAGGGGGGAAGGACACAAACACAACATTTGAGAGCAGGGACCGAGAGACATGGAGACATCGAGAGAACTGTGGGAGGGAGAGGGCTTTGGGGGGGAGGCATGGGAAGGGGGGGGGGGGGTGGGAGAGGTATAAAACATATGGACACTGCCAGAACTTCCAGGAAAGAAGTTGGAATTTCAAACAAGGTGGATCTGGGGTGAATTAGTGGGGGTAGAAAAGATCAAGGTTTTGGATGGGGGAAGATAAGAGATGGTCGTGAACAGCTGTTTTAAAGACCTGGAGGGAGGAGTGTGATTGAAGTGAGTGTGGGAGTTTGTTCCAGAGGCGGGAGAAAAGAGGAATGAAAGAGTGTAGGTGAGCAGAGAGCCGAGATTTCGGCAGTTTAACCATCAGAGGGTGGCTGGCAGATCTTGTGCGACCTGTAGGAATATTTGGGGGACAGAGCACAGAGAGAGCTGGGGGAGCAAGGCCGGAGAGGAGTCGGTAGAAGACAGAAAGACCACCTACCTGCCTGCGGTGAGTGAGTGAAAGGCCCTCAGAGATAGCTTCATCGCGGGAGATTCCAATGATTCTGAAAGCTTTGGATTCAACAGCGTGAAGCCGAGCCAGGTGTGAGGCTGGAGCACCAGCCCATAGGGGAGAACAGTATTCCATTGAGCTGCGGATGAAAGCCTTGTATGTGGTGAGGAGCTCAGGTGTGCCTAGGAAGGACTTCGCACGACGGAGGATGCCCAGTCGGCGACTGGCTTTGGAGGCCAGCTTGGAAATGTGGTTTTCCCAAGAAAGATCATGGCAGATAGTGAGACCCAAAAGCTTGAGCGACAGAACTTCTTGGAGAGGATTGTTGAGAAAGTAGATGGGAGTGTTGTCCAGTCGATCTTTTCGGAGAGACATAGTAAGAGTGTGAGATTTGTCAGGATTGAAAGACATGTTCCACTTGTTTGACCAGTCTGTGATTTTGTCCAGGTCTTCAGAGAGTGAGGAGGCTGCTTTCACTTGTTTACTGGAGGCTGAGATCTAGATACTACAAACAAAGTAAGTATTGCCTGCATCTGAAGATTGAATCAGTACCACTTTCTGACAATAGCATCAAACGTCGAATTGATCTCATTTCAGATGATATTTTGGCTCAACTGATTGTGGCATTGAAAAAAGCAGGAACATTTTCGTTGCAGACGGATGAATCGGTGGACATTGCAGGTGACGCTCAACTTATGGTTTTTGTAAGCGACAGAGGTGGACCACATTCTGGAAAAATTTCTTTTCTGAAATGCCCTGTCAAGTACCACCACTGGAGAAGACATCTTTAATATGATGAACAATTTTTCCAAGAAACATGATCGAGACTGTTGAATTGTTTGGCTGTGTGCACTGACGGAGCTCCATCTATGAAGGGAAGTCGTTTGGGTTATGTTACTCGTGTTAAAGCAGAAAACCTTGATATCATAATAATTCACTGTTTCTTACAACGGGACAACCTTGCCACTCAACGTTTGCAACCGGACCTCCCTGTAGTTCTCAATAATGCTATCCAAATTGTGAATTTTTTCAAGGCCAGGGCTTTAAACTCATGCATTTTCCATAAAATTTGTGAAGAGATGGGATCACAACATCAGGTCTTGCTGTTCCACTCTGATGTCCGTTGGCTCTCTCAAGGGAAGATTCTCGGAAGAGTTATTGAACTAAAAACGGAAATTTCTTTTTTTTTTACGTGAGAAGAGACATGCACTGTCAGACTGCTTTAAAGATGCTGCTTGGCTGGCAAAGCTGGCCTATTTTGGGTGACATCTTCATACACCTGAATGAACTGAATTCAGACGTGTAGGGCCGTAATCATACCATGCTGAACATAGGTGAAAAATTGCCTCATTCAAGAAAAAGCTTACTCTTTGGAGAAAAAAAACTGGCTAAAGGAAAAACAGCTGCCTTTCCAGAACTGAGTGCTGTGCTGGAAGATGCATCGGAAATATCCCTTATTGACGTCAAAAGTATTTTCGAAGATCATCTGAAGAACGTTCCGGAAGAAATGGACAGGTATTTTCCAGAAAACGTCGACCTCAAGAAGCATAGTTGGATCAGAAATGTGTTCAATGTGGACATCAGTGAAGTCGAAGATATTCTGGGATTTCAAGACGAAGTTATAGAACTCCACGACAATTAAGTGCAGAAGCAACGCTTTGAAAAGCTCCCATATTCAAAATTTGGGACCCAACTTAAGGATGGCCCATTCTGACTGGGGAGGCTGAAAAAGCTCTTCTCCCTTTTCCAACAATATACATCTGTGAAGAAGGATTTTCAGGTCTTGTTGCAATCAAGACAAAAGCAAGGAACCGCGTGGATCCTCAGCATGACTTGCGTTGTGCTCTGTCCATCAACATAAAACCAAACTTAGAGGAGCTTACCCACAAAATGAAGCAGTATCACGGTAGCCACTGAGAAAATCTTTGTGTAATAAAGTCTCATTTTCATGTAAATTTGTTTTTCATTTTGTCTAATTAAAAACTCTTTGAAAATCATTATGTGTTGGTAATTAATTCAATAAAACTATATGAATAAACACAATATATCAAAATGTTAGGTCAATAACACTGCATGTACAGCATTTAGGGTCGCCAGGCCAGGACAAGATTGTATTCAGGGTCGCCACCAAAAAAGTTTGGGAACCACTGCTCCAAGTCATGGTGGAACCTTCTGAAGTCTGTCTCTGGTGTTTTCTCACCCTTCATCCCATCCCTCACTTCAAATGGCAGTATTGCATTTTTCACCTTGGATAAGGCAGAATATCTAAACTGTCTTTTCCTCCAAATCTAATGTACCCAAACCCATCTAGTTCTCTTCACATCTTACCATCCCAGTCACTCAACACTGGACCTCCTGCTTATTTTTCAGCAATGGTTGATGGCCCTTAATCTCAAACAGGAGGTTAGGACCGTCTTCCTGGGCATATCAAAGGCAATCAACTGTCTGACATCCTGCTTTGCTAGCTAATCGCTCTGTCTAGATAGAATATAGAAGGCCACCTTCACTCCTGGATTTATGAATTCATCCACTCACGTCTCACGTAGTCAATATGTTGCCATCAATGGAACCCACTCCTTCCCTCACATTGGAGGCTGGAGTTCCACAAGGCAGTGTTTCAGGGCCAGTCTTTCATGTTGAAGGATCCAGTTGCAAACTATGTAGTCCTCATCGAGGCCAGGCCTTAAATAAAAGAACTACATTGATAGAAAAGTGAAGAAAGAGAATAGTCCAAGAGTTTTTGAGGAAGTAAAAAAATCTGCTTTTTGCAAAAGGGAACATCTTAAGTGTTTGGAAATAAAAGAGAAGGTAAAGAGTTCCACAGTTTGGCAGTGGTGAGGAAGAAACAAACATCATAACAGCCCACCCTTGAGTTGCCATGGCCACATACTAATCATGCAATGTAGTGGCTTGTCGAGTATTCCATTGTCTCGCTAATGGCGAAGGTACACAAGCAGCAAGTTTTTGGGAGCAGAAACCGAATAAATATCTGTAGAAAAGAGAAAGACAGGCAACTTTGCAGCGTAATTTGAGCGAGTCGAGTTTTGAGGTCAGATTGGGAAAGTTGATAAGTCGGATTACTTTGGATACAATTCTGTCCAGTAAGTATGTAGAGCTAGAACCGCCCCAGTTGTGAGAGCAGTACTCGATGCAAGGACAAATCAATCCTTTATACAGTTGAAGCAACTGGTCAGAGTAGAAGAATCTTCGACATCTGAACAGGACTCCGAGTTTCTTTGAGGCAGACTTAGCCACAGTCACGTGAAAAAGTAAGTACACCCCAGGTAAAGTTTTGACTTTTTCAACATATTTCAACATACAGCTATTTGATCTTCATTTCAACAATATTGATAGATAAAGGTGATATAATATAACAAATATCATGAAACATTTACATTTTGTAGTCCATTGTATAATTTAAATAAACATAAATGTAAATTACGCATGTGGAAAAAGTAAGTACACCCCTACATTTATCACTACTTCAAATACCTAAAATTAGAATGAGGTGCACCAGCTCAGGTGCAAATGATTAGAACATCGTTAGAGAGGATCTTGGAGGAACCTGTCTTATTTAAACCTCAGACATTTAGTTTGGTTTGCTCTTTGTTGTTGAAGTGTGCGGCGTCACCATGCCTAGGTCAAAAGAGCTCTCTGAGGAATTCAGAAAGAAGGTTATAGAAGCCTACGAGTCTGGGAAAGGATTTAAAAAGATCTCCAAACAATTTGAAATCAATCATTTGACTGTCCGGAAGATCATCTACAAGTGGAGAAGATTCCAAACACCTGCCAACTTGTTCAGGCTAGGCCGCCCCAGCAAGTTCAGCCCGAGAGGAGACCGCAAGATGCTGAAAGAAGTCTCTAAGAACCCCAGAATGTCATCACGGGACCTACAGGTAGCTCTTGCCACTGTTGATGTCAAAGTGCACGAATCTACCATTAGAAAGAGGCTGCACAAATTTGATCTACATGGGAGGTGTGCCAGGTGGAAACCTTTGCTGTCCACAAAGAACATCAGGGCAAGACTAAAGTTTGCCAATGAACACCTCGGCGAAGACCAGCACTTCTGTAACAATGTGCTCTGGACAGATGAGTCAAAGGTAGAGCTATTTGGCCACAGCACCAGAAGACATGTTTGGCGAAAACCAAAGACAGCATTTGACCACAAGAACCTGATACCAACTGTAAAGCATGGTGGTGGAAATATTATGGTTTGGGGCAGCTTTGCTGCATCAGGGCCTGGGCAGCACACCCTCACAGAATCCACGATGAATTCTTCATTGCACCAGAGGGTGCTTGAGGATAATGTGAGGCCATCTGTCGGAAAGTTGAAGCTCAACCGAAGGTGGACCTTGCAACATGACAATGACCCTAAACATACCAGTAAATCCATCCACCAAGGAATGGCTGAAAAGAAAGAAATGGAGGGTTCTGGAATGGCCAGGTCAAAGCCCGGATCTAAATCCCATCGAGATGTTGTGGGGGGATTTGAAACGAGCTGTGCATGCAAGAAACCCCTCAATCATCACACAGCTGAAAGAATTCTGCATGGAGGAGTGGGCAAAAATTCCTCACAGTCGATGTCAGAGACTGGTAGACAGTTATAAGAAATGCCTACTTGAGGTTGTTTTTGCCAAAGGGGGCAATACCACCTCTTAGAGCCAAGGGTGTACTGACTTTTTCCACATGTGAAATTTGCATTTATGTTTATTTAAATTATACAATGGACTACAAAATGTAAATGTTTCATGATATTTGTTAAATTATATCACCTTTATCTATCAATATTGTTGAAATGAATGAATGAATGATCGTTTTAAGGCCGTTTTCCCCGCTAGAGCAGGGGTTAGCCTTGCGGGCCCCATGACAATCATGGTTCCCTATTTGAGGCAATGTTTTTATGGCCGGATGCCCTTCCTGACACCAACCCTTGGTCATGCTCTTAGGATGTGCAGGGATACGGTGTACCTATTCTAAATCGGGGTACACACCGTGATCACTCATCCCAGCAAGCTGGTACTCAATTTGCCGACCTCGGAAGGATGACAGGCTGAGTCAACCCCTCTGGCGTTAATTCAGCAATCGACCGGGATTCGAACCCAGGATCCTAGGATCCCAAGCCGGCACCCCAACCGCTAAGCCAACACCAGGCTTATCAATATTGTTGAAATGAAGATCAAATATAGCTGTATGTTGAAATATGTTGAAAAAGTCAAAACTTTACATGGGGTGTACTTACCTTTCACGTGGCTGTATTTGCGCAATGTGTAGATTCCAGGATAAATTTGATGTTAAGGTAATACCTAGTAGGTTTAATGTATGACATGGTGCAACTGTGGAGCTTTCAAAGAAGATGTGAGATATGCGAGGACTTCTAGAGAGAGAGAGAGAGAGAGAGAGAGAGAGAGAGATGGGAAGAAATTGAGTTTTAGAAGCATTAAACTTAACTACATTTGCTCCACTGGGAAATTTTGTCCAACCCCAAATTTAAAGAGGTGGTTGTGATGAAACGAGATGTAGATTGAGTGAGGGAAGATGGTGCAGATGGGAAAAACATGGAGGAATGTAATTTCAAGTCATCAGCATACAAGTGCATTTGGTTATTTGTCGAAGAAAGAAGGTCATTGATAAAAAGAAGGAAGAGTGTTGGAGACACGACAGAACCCAGAGGGGCACAACTGTTGATAGGGAAGGAGGGGGATGTTAACCCACAAACAATTATGGAGATAGAGCGGTCAGAGAGAACGCTCGATATGAGAGCACAGTGAAGGAGGAAAGCTTAAAGAGGGAAGTTTGGATAGCAAATCCCGATGCCAAACTCTGTCAAAGACTTTTGAGATATCAAGGCCTACAACAAAGGATTCCCCAAAGTCTCTCAGATAAGAGGCCCAGACATTCGTAATGTAAGAAAGGATATCACCGGTAGATCTTGCCTTGCGAAAGCCATACTGATGGTCAGATAGAAGACTGATATTCAAGATGCTTGAGGAAATGAGAATTGAGAAGACATTCAAAGACTTTGGGAATAGTCGAAGTCAGAGCAATCGGACAGTAGTTGGAAGGGTTTGAACATTCACCCTTCTTTAAAATAAGCTGTACTAAGGCATGTTTCCAGGAAAGACAAAAAGTTTGGTTTTAAAATAAATAAATAAATAAATGAGCAAGCACTTGTTTTTCATCTACATAAATGACCTCCCTAATGCTCAGGAAAACCCTCTCCTTTAGGCAGACACTCCACACTGTGTCGTGCAGTACCCCCATACCTCTGCTCGGGAGACGGCAGCTGTGCCTCTCGATGCTGATCTGGAAATTATTAGACTGGTCTAATAATGGAACAAGTCCTTCAATACGAGAAAAACTGAGTTTGTTTGACAATCACCTTTCAAAGTGATTGTCAAAAAAATCCATGTATTTCCTTTGTCATCCACTGGAAGAGGTTCAATCTCTTGAACGTTTCAGCCTCACAATCAGCGATGTGCTTTCCTGGGCCAAGCACATAGTAAAGCCAAGCTCCCAAGTTATTAGCCTCTGGTATGATACATGGAATATATCCTTCGATGCTGGAAAATCTGAGTCTCACCCTATCGCTCATCAAAACCATCAAACAAATCCAAAACAATTGTCAAACAAATCCACCTATCTATTTCCTTGGTCATCCACTGGAAGAGGATCAGTCTCTTGAACTTAAGGCCTCATCAGCAACCATGACCTTTCTTGGGGGAGGAGGGGATGGGGGGGGGGGAGGGGGGGTAAGGAACTGCATAGCTAAACTGGCCTCCAAAACCAGCCGCAGAGTAGCATCCTCTGTCAATCAAAGTCTTTCCTTGGAAACAAAATAAATCACAGCTATTCACAGTTTACAAGGCCTTTGTCCATAGCTCAAGCTCAATGGAGTACTGCTCTCCACCATATGCTGGTGCTGAAACGGCTATATGCCTTCCAGAGCCCCAGCATGACATCTGTCTCTCCTGAATTCTGTAGAATGTAATGTTCTCAAGTATTGGAATCTCCCATAATGAGGCCAAAGCACAAAGTCTGTTATTACTCTCAAATCAGATGGCAGTCAGTGGTCTCTCTTTTCTGACATCTATTCGTGAGCATTACTCCCTCTGCTCTCTGTCCTCCAACCCTCCCAGCAAATACAGGATGTACACATCCTTCCAATAACCCACTCCTGGTTAAACCTTCAAAATCAAGGATGACTGCACACCTCATCTCTTTTATTCTTGCTTCACTCTTTTCCCTAACCACTTTCTAGATAAAGCATATTCTGTCTCTCTTCCCTCTAGGTCTCTAGGACGTCTCTGGCATCCCCGATTCTGACCCAAGACCTTTATTACTCTCATTAACCTTTCCTAACTCAACCATTTTACTTGCTAGTTGTAGTTTCCTCTGCCTCATCTTTTCCTGTTCATTCATTCCCTTGACATTTGTCCCACTGTCAGTTATCCCTTGCTCTTCCATGAGCCTTTCTTATGTAAAGAAAAAAAGGCATGTTTGTTAGAGAGGTAACAATGGATGGAGCATGGAGAGAGAATTTAAGGTATACACCTAGAATTTAGGATTAGTAGTTGAGTTGGTGAAATATGAGGAGAGGGGCCAATTTAGTTGGAGAGCTACTGGGATATTGACTGTTCACAGATTCTGAGAACTGAGCAGTGAAAGAGATAAAGGGATACAATCAAGACAGCAGAATCGAGGGTAGAGGCATGTCCAGCTTTAGTTTTGGAATCTGCAGGCACAGCAATGCGCACTCAATTTTACACAATGCTCGAAGAAGTGGTTTTGGTTTGGTGATTTTTCCCTCACTTTTCCTGAGTCTGCAGTTTGACAGCACCATTTTACACATTGTAAATGCACCCAAGGCTCTGTCACCTGGACTCACTAAGCCAAGCTAAGCAGTAAGCCCGAAGGGCTCCTTGACTGTTTCTATGAGACAGTAACATGTCTTTCAATCCTGACAAATCTCACACTCTTACTGTCTCTTCGAAAAGACCGTCTGGACAACCCTCACATCTACTTTCTCAACAATCTTCTCCAAGAAGTTCTGTCACTCAATCTCTTGGGTCTCACAATCTGCCATCATCTTGCCTGGGAAAAACACATTTCCAAGCTGGCCTCCAAAGCCAGAACTGGGCATTCTCCGTCGTGCGAAGTCCTTCCTTGAAACACCTGAGTTTCTCACCACATACAAGGCTTTCATCCGCAGCTCAATGGAATACTGCTCGCCCCTCTGGGCTGGTGCTCCTGTCTCACACCTAGCTCGGCTTCACACTGTTGAAACCAAAGCGTTCAGAATCATTGGAATCTCCCGCGATGAAGCTCACTCTGAGGGCCTTTCACTCGCTCACGACAGGCAGGTTGGTGGGCTTTCTGTCTTCTACCAACTCCTCTCTGGCCTAGCACCCCCAGCCTTGTCTGTGCTCTGTCCCCCAAATACTCCTACAGGTCACACAATATCTGCCTGCAACCCTCTTCTGGTGAAACTGCCAAAATTAAGACTCTCTGCTCACCTTCACCCTTTATTCCTCTTTTATCCTGCCTCTGGAACAAACTCCCTCACTCTCTTCAATCCCACTCATCCCTCCAGGTCTTTAAAACAGCTGTTCCCCACACTCTATCTTCCCCCATCCAAAACCTTGATCTTTTCTACCCCTGTTAATTCACCCCAGATCCATTTTTCTGAAATACCGACTTCTTTCCTGGAAGTCCTAGCTGTGTCCATGTTTTTTTTACCTCTCCCACCCACACCCCCCTTCCCACGCCTCCTCCCCCCAAGCCCTCTCCCTCCCACAGATCTCCCGATGTCCCTGCTCTCAAATGTTAAACTTGTGGGCTTCCCCCTCTCTCCCCATTTTGTCTCCCGCTCCCTTTAGTTCGTCTTATGTTTCCGTTTGTTTTTGTCATTAATGTTAGCTCTTACACGAGCCTCGATCTTGTATACAAAAAAAAAAAAAGTATCATCACTGCGGCAGTGTGCCTTCAACACCTTCACGGCTATTCTGTCTGCGTCCACTGTGCCATTTACATGCTCTGACACGGCTATATACCTTCCAGTGCACCAAAGGCACATTATTCACCACCACACCACCGGAGACCGGAAAGAAGCCTTGGTTGATAACGATAGTCTCTCCTCTGCCATGCTTTCTTTGTGTCCTTGTTTATCAGTGCCTTTCCAACAGTCCTCACACTTTTATTGTTTTTAATCCTTCCACCCCTTTGGATTATATTTCTTCCCATTTGACCTATTAACTAGACCCAATTACATATACAGTGCATTCAGAAAGTATTCAGACCCCTTCACTTTTTTCACATTTTGTTATGTTGTAGCCTTATGCTGAAATCGTTTAAATTCATTTTTTCCCCTCATCAATCTACACTCAATACCCCATAATGACAAAGAGAAAACAGGATTTTAGAAAGTTTTGCTAATTTATTGAAAAGAAAAAACTGAAATACAGTGGAACCTTGACTTACGAGTTTAATTCGTTCCGTGACCGAGCTCGTAACTCAAATTGCTCGTATCTCAAATCAAATTTCCCCATTGAAATGCATTGAAATGCTATTAATCCGTTCCAGCCCGCCAAAAACCACACCAATTTTTTTTTAAATATACAGTATATATAAAAATATCTCGCGCTTTATATTTCACCTGTATGCAGCATACAAGTTGGCAGGATGGCCTGGACTGGAGGTACGCACACTTGACTCTAAAGTCTAAACTGTCCAGCCTGGGTTTGAATCCCGACCCAGCTATAACCTGTCATGGGTGAATCACAGGCAGGGTGATTCATCAATGTGTGTACCGCCAAACTGGGCGCCCCGTTTGCGTCCCATTAGTTGTTGGATGTTAAGGATCTCACCGTGTTTTCCACAAAGAGAAGGCGAGCTATCGCCGGCACTCTGAACAAGTTGTGGCCTGGCATGGCATGAACATGAAAACATGAACATGAACATGAAATGTTCGACATGAACATGAAATTTTCCGAAATAACCAAAATGCGAAAACTAAAATGCATCGCTATACGACAGAGATACGTACTGTACTTGAACGGCAAGATAACCACGTGACCAGAACCTACCTGGCGGCGTAAACTCGAAATAACCAAAATGCGAAAACAAAAACGCAGCGCTATACGACAGAGATACGTACTGTACTTGAACGGCAAGATAACCACGTGACCAGAACCTACCTGGCGGCGTAAACTCGAAATAACCAAAATGCGAAAACTAAAATGCATCGCTATACGACAGAGATACGTACTGTACTTGAACGGCAAGATAACCACGTGACCAGAACCTACCTGGCGGCGTAAACTCGAAATAACCAAAATGCGAAAACTAAAATGCATCGCTATACGACAGAGATACGTACTGTACTTGAACGGCAAGATAACCACGTGACCAGAACCTACCTGGCGGCGTAAACTCGAAATAACCAAAATGCGAAAACTAAAATGCATCGCTATACGACAGAGATACGTACTATACTTGAACGGCAAGATAACCACGTGACCAGAACCTACCTGGCGGCGTAAACTCGAAATAACCAAAATGCGAAAACAAAAACGCAGCGCTATACGACAGAGATACGTACTGTACTTGAACGGCAAGATAACCACGTGACCAGAACCTACCTGGCGGCGTAAACTCGAAATAACCAAAATGCGAAAACTAAAATGCATCGCTATACGACAGAGATACGTACTGTACTTGAACGGCAAGATAACCATGTGACCAGAACCTACCTGGCGGCGTAAACTCGAAATAACCAAAATGCGAAAACTAAAATGCATCGCTATACGACAGAGATACGTACTGTACTTGAACGGCAAGATAACCACGTGACCAGAACCTACCTGGCGGCGTAAACTCGAAATAACCAAAATGCGAAAACTAAAATGCATCGCTATACGACAGAGATACGTACTGTACTTGAACGGCAAGATAACCACGTGACCAGAACCTACCTGGCGGCGTAAACTCGAAATAACCAAAATGCGAAAACTAAAATGCAGCGCTATACGACAGAGATACGTACTTGAACGGCAAGATAACCACGTGACCGGGTGGCGAAAGCTCGTAACTCGGATCTCGGCTCGCATCTCAAAGCAATAAACTGCCGGAGCGACGGCTCGTATCTCGAAAAACTCGTAAGTTGGGGCACTCATAAGTCAAGGTTCCACTGTATCACATTTACATAAGTATTCAGACCCTTTGCTATGACCCTTGAAATTTAGCTCAGAGACAGGATTGTGTCGAGGCACAGATCTGGGGAAGCCTACAAAAAAAATTCTGCTGCATTGAGCACAGTGGCCTCCATAATTCTTAAATGGAAGAAGTTTGGAACAACCAGGAATCTTCCTAGAGCTGGCCGCCCAGCCAAACTGAGCAATCGGGGGAGAAGGGCCTTGGTAAGAGAGGTGACGAAGAACCCGATGGTCACTCTGGCTGAGCTCCAGAGATCCTGTGTGGAGATGGGAGAAACTTCCAGAAGGACAACCATCACTGCAACACTCCACCGATCTGGGCTTCATGGCAGAGTGGCCCGACGGAAGCCTCTCCTCAGTGAAAGACACATGAAAGCCCGCTTGGAGTTTGCAAAAAAGCACCTAAAGGACTCTCAGACTGTGAGAAACAAGATCTGTGGTCTGATGAAATAAGATTGAACTGTTTGGCCTCAATTCTAAGGGTCATGTCTGGAGGAAACCAGGCACCGCTCATCACCTGCCCAATACCATCCCAATGGTGGAGCATGGTGGTGGCAGCATTATGCTGTGGGGGTTTTTCAGCAGCAGGGACTGGGGGACTCGTCAGGGTTGAGGGAACAATGAACGGAGCAAAGTACAGAGATATCCTTAATGAAAACCTGAAACAGAGTGCTCAGGACCTCAGACTGGGTCGAAGGTTCACCTTCCAACAGGACAATGACCCTAAGCACACAGCCAAGACAACACAGGAGTGGCTTCGGGACAACTCTGTGAAGGTCCTTGAGTGGCCCAGCCAGAGCCCTGACTTAAATCCAATTGAACATCTCTGGAGAGACCTGAAAATGGCTGTCCACCAACGGTCCCCATCCAACCTGACAGAGCTTGAGAGGATCTGCAGAGAAGAATGGCAGAAAATCCCCAAATCCAGGTGTGCAAAGCTTGCCGTGTCATACCCAAGAAGACTCGAGGCTTTAATCGCTGCCAAAGGTGCTTCAAGTAAGTAATGAGTTAAGGGTCTGAATACTTATGTCAATGTGATATTTCAGTTTTTTATTTTTAATATATTTGCAAAACTTTCTAAAATCCTGTTTTCTCTTTGTCATTATGGGGTATTGAGTGTACATTTATGAGGGAAAAAATGAATTTAAATGATTTCAGCATAAGGCTGCAACATAACAAAATGTGAAAAAAGGGAAGGGGTCTGAATACTTTCTGAATGCACTGTAACTGTTCATGACAATGGCAACCACCTCACCAAGTTCATTTTAATGCAAAATAGGTGCAAGGTAATCGGTCATTTGACGAGAAATGTAACATTAGTGAGATCTAGCAATAAGAGAATAGGGACAAGTGCATTGTGAAAAACAAAAAAGGAACTACTGTTTACCTTTTTTTTTTTTTTCCTTTTTTTCTGACACAGGTGTTTTTTTCCCATCATCTTCCTCTTTATCATTCTCATTTTCCTCTTCACTATCTTCACTGCTTCCCATTTCCTCATCCACACCTGGAATAGCATTAAACAGGATTAACCACAACCACCATGGTGAAAAATAAAATGAATACAAATTGGGGATCATTCCAACATTGTCAGGTGACTGAAAAATCTCAAAATTAGACCATGTCATACATAAATTTCAATCGCAAAACTAAATTTCATACCAGAGTAAATATTGCAATAATGCAGGTTACGACACTGTCTAAACTTCTGATGCAATTTTACCAAACTGAATCGTCTTAAAAACCGAACATAAAAATGCACTTCAACTTCCTTGATACTTCTGCAAAATTTCATTCATTCATCGAGCATTAATGATATTTTGGTTTCAGATGTTATGAAAGATGTGCTGTCAAAAGGGTTCAGCTGTCTGTATAGTTGCACTAATCAGATTCAATTACTTTGTCATTCTGCACATATTGTGGCACGTTTACAATGGTCACCAATTTTGGCTCATATTTTACTATGGTTGCTTGCATGGTCTTTTCTGGAGTATAGTCTAAGTTACCTTAAGTAAGTTGTTTAAATATTTAAAAAATGTAGTACGTACAATAAACTTAAACTACCAAGTGCTTTTCAGTTTGACAATCAAATTAATAATACATTTTGCTGCACCAGTACTGATATATGGATGTTTTTAGAGAAGTGACGTGTCCTGGCCATGCCTGAAGGGTGTGCGTACTGTGTAGTTCAGAGGGCCACTGGTGATGTTGTACTGTGTTCTCGCCTCGTGTCGAGCGATTGATACAGCTCAATTTTCTTACAAAACGACGTCTTGTTTGTTGTTTGATTTAACGGTATGCTTCGGCGGTCAACTATACCCAACCCATTGTTTTATCCGACATACAAGCGGCTTTCCCTCCATTGGCGGTACACGTGAATTACGACAGGTGACGGACTACTCAGGCCTTTTACAGCACAGCCTGGATAAAACAGATATCTGTGACTTATTTTGTCAATTATGGCAAAAAATATTCCAAGCACAAAAACAGTGGTGTCTAACAAAGTCAAAGGCAGTCAACTCGTTTGGAAATTGGAACTAACTTTGGAACTACAATTGTAACGGAACTAACTTCATGCCATTTCTCGTTGTTTGCCCACAATGGGAAAAGAAAACCTGAACATCACCCTTCAGAGGTTTCACAGATAATGGGGAGGCTGTTTCCGAAGCTAATTGCTAGATTGCCCAACAGAAAGTAAATAATGTTGGAACTAATGCTGTCACAAATTGCAAATTAGTGCCCCATCCTGTCACATAATAACATTGTCAAAAATTCTACCTTTACGGAAAAGATTTGGCAGATGATTTGCTCACATTACGACTTCCAATCCACTGGTGCTCATTTTATAGACGTTTTGGCAATTCATCTCAAGCCTAATGAATGGCCATAGGCCTTGTATCAATGATTAATGGCATTCATTGAAGGCAGTTGATGGATTCAGGATGGAGGCATGTCGCACCATGGAGAGGCTATAACTGAAGACGAATAACTTTCTCCTTCACTTCAAAATGTTGGTGTCCTCACATGGTTAAGACTCATTCACCCAGACTCACTCAAATTAGTTAAACAGAGAGATATGGTACACAGAACTGCGTTGAGAATGAGAGCTTCCAACGATTCCAACAAATGCTTCCAACATGAGCATGTGCAGAGTTGAGCGACTGACGAAATGCAAACTGATTGTAAACACGAACGATGACATCAGAAACAATGATGGATTCCATGACTTTGCTTACAATTAGAAACAAGATCTCTAGACTATATTTGGTGGAGTCTGTTTTTGCAACCTTCTTGTGGACTGGAGTAATGTTTGCTGACTTCCATGCAGAAGGGAGGAAGCCAAAGCAGGAAAGACTGAAGAAAGCAGATAGAGTGGAAGCAATAATGGCAGAGTAGGATTTGAGAGCATAGGCACTGATACCATCTGGGTCCAGAGGGGGATGGGTTGGTTACATTAGATTTGGAGGCAATAACAGAGTTTCGATATTCTGCCTTATCTCAGGCAGAGTCTGCAGAACTGCATCTCAAACAGGGTCATCATGTTTGAGATATTTTTTTATAGGGCAGAGTGTTCAGTGTGGGGGAGAAGACCCGAATTATCTCGATGTAAATCTGTATTTATAGCACCACCTGATGGGAATGGAGTCATTGAGCATGGCCACTTGAACCTAGAGCCCCGTTGGTATCTGGAGGCAGCCTGACCACATCTGCCCACTTTGTACACAAGTCCTGAAAATCCCAGATGCTCACTTGTGGGAGCACCGAGGGCCATATAGCTGCAATCATAGGCAATCTACAAAATTGTGTACACATACACATAATGTGTACGTATCGCAAGTGAGGGCCATATCAGTGCAATAATCTACAAATTGCATACGCATCTAAATAATGTTTACATATCGCAAGTCCAACAATAATTCCATTCCTGCCATATATTGGGCCAAACCATGACCGCTAGCACATTACCCCATCCAGAGTGGAGAAATAAAAAGTTTAAGCGCTATTACATGGGGGCGCTATTCCATAGACATCATAGAAGTGCTGTTCACCACCATCTCTTATCTTCCCCCATCCAAAACCTTGATCTTTTCTACCCCCGCTAATTCACCCCAGATCCACCTTGTTTGAAATTCCAACTTCTTTCCTGGAAGTCCTGGCAGTGTCCATATGTTTTATACCTCTCCCACTGCCCCCTTCCCACGCCCCCCCCCCCCCCCCCAAAGCCCTCGCCCTCTCTCAGATCTCTCGATGTCTCCATGTCTCTCGGTCCCTGCTCTCAAATGTTGTGTTTGTGTCCTTCCCCCTCTCTCCCCATCTTGTCTACCGCTCCCTATGTTATATGTTTTATGTGTCGGTTTGTCTTTCTGTGTGATTAATGTTCGCTCTTTCACGAGCCTCGATATTGTATACAAAAAAAAAAAAAAAAAAAAAAAAAAAAAAAAAGTGTAGGAAATACGCCATCCTTTGGGAAAGGTTCTTTCCTATTCATACTATCATTTGAGAAGTTATTGTTTGCGTGTTTGTTTGACTTCACCCCTGCACTGCTGACTATGCACCAATGAGCCGCTGGATGGAATGAGTTGAAAACTGGTGGTTGTAGTCAGGGTATGCACAGGAAGGTTTTAGATGATAAAACTATTTCATCATCCCAGGGATGCAGGGTGGGGGAAGGACCCCAATGCTATGTAAATATGTATGGCATAGCACTGCTCCCTGTGGGTGCAGCTATAAAGTCATATTTTAAAAATAATAATAGTAAACCGCCAATTCTGGCGTAATTATCTCGTCGGTAAAGATGGGTTCTTCACTAGTATGGTAAAATGCATAGTGTACATTTTAATATACATTAAAATTATAATATACATTAATAGTGTACATTGTCTTTGCTTGTATGCAGTGTACAATGTACAACAACATCAATTTGACGTGACTATTTGCTCAAAAATCGATGGTGCACCAAGGTTAAAGGCTGTATTAGTTATTCTTAACAAATTTATTACTCGGCAAATGCCATTTATATTACCGCCAATTATATGCTCATTCTATTACCTCAACTGTGCCACACCATATTCCCTCTCCTGTCCTCCCCCTAAACCCACTCCTTCTTCCCATGTCCTTTTCCTCACTTCTCCTGTCAGTACATGAACCTGCAACCTTCCTTTATGTTTACCTCTTTCATGTGCCTAGATACAGTAGTGAAAAAACAACAACAATATTTATCTCATGTGTAAAGTCACATTTATGCAAACAATGGTGAACAACAATAATGTTTGTGTTTGATTGTCTGTTAGAAAATTAACTTATAGTCTACCAAAAAAACAGGATATTCATTTCACACTTTCAAAGCTATTTTACTTTGATTTAATATTATTAAACAATGTGCAAGTTAGTTGCAGATACATCTGAATTATACCTTTTGGGATTTCTTTTCCAGCGTCAGGTTTCACCTTGCCAAAATCTTCTCGTTCTTCTTCACTGAAAGTATACATCATCATGCGACATTCCCAGATATTTAAGGATCAGTAAATAACTAGAACAGCACTCTGACGTCGCGACATCGACTGATGTGCCTCCGCCCACATTATTACATCACTACCATCAAAGCCCGTCAAAAATTACGGGTTGGAACAGTTTATTCGACGGTACATCCTCATGAGCATGCCAAACTCTGAAGCGACGGCCTCGTGTCAGATGTGCTTATATCTTCATTACGAGACATCCTATGGACGGACGTTTGTGAGCACTCGTTTTACTCAGTGAAGTTTGCACATCATGTGCAGCGAATTCCACCCCTCAGTGCCTTGCATTTATTATTTAAAAAACGCTTCTGTACTCTGCCCTTGAGGCTCAGTTTGCAAGTTACCATATACAATTCCAATAGAAGAGATGTAATTACTCTTCTATGGACAATGTTTTTCGAGTTTGTTTTTCCTCAAAAGTAGGCTGTCGTGAACACACATGCGTGTTAAAAGATTGGTCTTTAAAACCCAACTCAAATCGTCCTTATGAGGGTGGGCAAACATCTGTACAAATGTACAAACACACGCTGTGTTTTATATGGTAGATTATAATACTTGTACCAAGTTTGATAATAAATACCTTCAGTTGTTCTCGAGTATCACATTTTTACCTGACATGACTTTGATGCCGAAATCTAATCAGTTCATCTTTGCATCATAATATATACTTATAAAAAGTTTGGTCAAAATCCAATCACTGGTTCACAAGTTAGCTCAGTAACATAATTTTTACCTAATGCTCTGACTTTTGACCTCTTGACCCCATAATCTAATCAGTTAATCTTTGCATCATTACACATACTTGCACGAAGTTTGACTTGGATCCCTTCAGCCGTTATTGTGGTAATGAAAACCTATCACGGACGGACGGATAGTCGGACGGACAACCCTAAAGCATTATATCTCCGGCAACTTTGTTGGCAGAGGCATAAAAAATACTTTTAATAGCTTGCCAAGAATCACCTGGTGTCATTGGACATGTAATCCACTTCTGCTCCTTCAAAGTCTCCATCATCACTTTCTTCTAAAGCTTCACTTTCCAAACTATTTTTCTTCTTCTTCTTCTTCTTCTTTCCTTTACCTGCACTCTTTTCTTTGGAATTTTTGCTGCCACCTTCTCCTTCAAGATGAAAAATGAACAAATTTAACATTGACGACTTATGAAGAGACAACATGTCAAAGTTTTCCTTAATTTCACATTTAAGGAAGATATTGGGAGACTTTATCAGATAAGACCATTAGAAATTAACTGATGAAACATCTGATTTATGAAGCCATTAAAAATTGCTCATTGTTAAATCCCTAACCACAAAAACAACAGGTCCAAACCTTCACTATTGCTTTCAGCTTCACTGTCAGAGGACATCTCAAGGTCTTCTTCCATATCATGAATCTTCAAGTTGACTCCCTTCTTTGTCTTCTGCTTTTTCCCTTTTTTCCCCACCTCTCCATCGTCTGTTTCATCCAGGTCCCCATCCTTGTCTTTCAACCGTTTTTGCAGCATGATTGTGAAGCGATTCAACACAGTGTTTCGGCTAAAGGCAAAAATACAGGATAGCAAAGAATGGAATAAAGCATCATCTTCATGAACAAGTGATGACAAATGAACAACAATGCAAATGCATACATTAAAAACTGTTTTGTTACCGTCCCCATTCAACTTCAGCCTCCTCCGCCGAGAGTGTCCTGTGCTTCATCTGGCGTGTGAAGTTGTACCAGGAATTAAGTGGGAAAGCCTCAAAAGCTCCATCAGCGCACTTTGTGAAGATGTAGTAGGCAGCATTTTCAGTAACACCGCCCTTTTTTGTACCTTTAAACCTGAATAGGACAAGAGCAATGACCACCTCCTTCTCACGAATCAATGACTTTCTAGGTTATAAACAATGAAAAACTGCTAAGTACCTCCGCCCTGCCTTCCCGTTTATTCTTAGACTCCATGGCTGGTCTTCAACTCTGAACTCTTTGGAAGCAAATCCAAACTTCTTCCTCCTTGCCTCTTCTCGTTGTTTCTTCCTGAACTCACTGCCAGCTCCAAATTCGGGTTTTTCTTCATCTTGGTAAATCTTCTTATTGCTAAGATCATGCTCCATCTTTGCCTAAAACCAAATAAATAAATAAAAACACCTTCAAATGGATGGCTCAATAAGAGAGAAAATGTTCCTTTTTAAATCAAATTCAGTTTTGCAACAAGACTAAAAATAAAAAATAAAAATTTAGAAGAAAATTAAAAAAAAATTATTCATAATAACAAATGCAAATAATTTATCAAAAGCAAATAGAGAGTGACTGACAGAGGAAAGGACAACAAATTTAGGACTAACAAGGCAGAACACTGTCACAACTCACATGGGTCCAAGTTGAGAAGTCAATGTTGTCTCCAGAATTAAAGGCCATGATATTAAACTCTTTGGGACTATTTCTGTTGAAAAGGAAGGTGAAACAAAATTAATTTTGACAGGAACATAATTTGTTGTCATGAACATTCTTGTCGCCCACAGAGATTTGTTTGTCGTCGTCTACTACTACTACTACTATGACTACTACTGCTGCTACTACTACTACTACTGCTGCTGCTGCTGCTGCTACTACTACTACTGCTGCTACTACTACCACTACCACTACTACTACTTATTCTTCTTCTTCTTTATCAACCTCAATTACTTGCAGAACCTTTTGCAGTAGGCCGGGAAGAAGTTTTGGCTGAAAGCTTTAATGAACGGGATCGGCAAAGCCAACATTCAACTTAAGATGGAATTTGTAATTTCTTCATGGTGCCATTGATAACCCACCTACTCTTTGTGAAAGACACAATTGAATATTTAAACATCCACCAACTACTACCAGCTGACAGGACACCCAGCTTTAAGTCCATCAGAAGGAGGGCACATTTGTGATACAATGCCCTGCTTGCAAAGTAACAATCCGAGAGTTTATCACCAGGTCAGGAATTCAACCCAGACTGGACAGCTAACTCTGCACAAGCATATGGGATGGACGGTTGTCTGTATGCAGACAATAACATTTGGATTGTTGAATCATGAAAGTTAAACTTGCCAAGAGAATATCTATCAATATTAAAATCTGAAAGTAAGAATCAAAGGAAAATGCAACAATGGTTATAACATCTACACTATAAAAAGAGCTGTGCGTGCGTCCATGCAAGTTCCACCCATTGGATGGACAGTTCCCCTGATTGAACCCCCAATTTAGAAACTCTGGCCACCAATTTAGGAACCCTTTGGAACCCTTTCTCTCAAGCAGCACTTTTACTGTGGAGGTGATGCAGGTTTTCTATTACGTCCGACTATTTTTTCCTCTGATAGGTTGATTGGAGAGTATACAGCGTTACATATTCTGAAGTTTCGAAGGAGGAATGTCCGTTTGATTTTATGAGCAGTAGGAGGGTGGGAGAAAAGATGAGACAGCTTTGGAAGGGGGGAGTGGGTTGCGGCCTTTCAGGGAGTAGGGAGTGGGGGTGGAGGGGTTTCAAGGTTTGAGTGTGGGGAGGTGATTGATGCCTTAGATTTGGGAGGGGAAGGATGAGGAATGGGGGTTGGGGAGGGGGAGAGAAAAGATGGGACAGAGATGGGAGGGGTAAGCTTTTTTCATGAAGTTGTCAGATTTGCACGTGTGGGTTTACTCACAGCAAAAATGTAAGTGTGTGTGTGTGCATACAGTGCATTCAGAAAGTATTCAGACCCCTTCACTTTTTTCACATTTTGTTATGTTGCAGCCTTATGCTGAAATCGTTTAAATTCATTGTTCCCCTCATCAATCTACACTCAATACCCCATAATGATAATGACAAAACAGAATTTCAGAAAATTTTGCAGATTTATTAAAAAGAAAAAACCGAAATATCACATTGACATAAATATTCATATCCTTTGTTATGACACTTGAAATTTAGCTCAGGTGCCTCCCATTTCTCTTGATCATCTTTGAGATGTTTCTACACCTTGATTGGAGTCCACTTGTGGTAAATTCAATTGATTGGACATGATTTGGAAAGGCACACGGAAGCCAAACAGTTCAATCTTGGTTTCATCAGACCACAGAATCTTGTTTCTTACAGTCTGAGAGTCCTTTAGGTGCTTATTTGTTTCCAACTCCAAGTGGGCTTTCATGTGTCTGTCACTGAGGAGAGGCTTCTGTCTGGCCCCTCTGCCATAAAGCCCAGATCGGTGGAGTGTTGTAGTGATGGTTGTCCTTCTGGAAGTTTTTCCCATCTCCACACAGGATCTCTAGAGCTCAGCCAGAGTGACCATCATGTTCTTGGTCACCTTTCTTACCAAGGCCCTTCTCCCCCGATTGCTCAGTTTGGCCGGGCGGCCAGCTCTCGGAAGAGTCCTGGTTGTTCCAAACTTCTTCCATTTAAGAATTATGGAGGCCACTGTGCTCTTGGGAACCTTCAATGAATGAATGAATGATCGTTTTAAGGCCATTTTTCCCCGCTAGAGCGGGGGTTAGCCTTGCGGGCCCCATGACAATCATGGTTCCCTGTTTGAGGCAATGTTTTTATGGCCGGATGCCCTTCCTGACGCCAACCCTTGGTCGCCTCTTACGATGCGCAGGGATACGGTGTACCTATTCTAAACCGGGGTACACACCGGGAAAATTCTTCCATTTAAGAATTATGGAGGCCACAGTGCTCTTGGGAACCTTCAATGCAGCAGAAATTTTTTTGTAGGCTTCCCCAAATCTGTGCCTCGACACAATCCTGTCTCTGAGCTCTGCAGGCAGTTCCTTCGACCCCATGGCTTGGTTTTTGCTCTGATATGCATCGTCAGCTGTGAGACCTTATATAGACAGGTGTGTGCCTTTCCCAATCAAGTTCAATCAATTGTATTTACCACAGGTGGACTCCAATCAAGGTGTAGAAACATCTCAAAGCTGATCAAGAGAAATGGGAGACACCTGAGCTAAATTTCAAGTGTCATAGCAAAGGGTATGAATACTTATGTCAATGTGATATTTCAGTTTTTTCTTTTTAATAAATTTGCAAAACTTTCTAAAATCCTGTTTTCTCTTTGTCATTATGGGGTATTGAGTGTAGATTGATGAGGGAAAAAATGAATTTAAACGATTTCAGCATCAGGCTGCAACTTAACAAAATGTGAAAAAGTGAAGGGGTTTGAATACTTTCTGAATGCACTGTACATGTGTATGCATGTGCGTCGCTGTCGGTGGAGGATGGGATCCATCGGGACGGGTTGCGGGGGGGGCGAAAGGCAGCGGTGAGTATTTTGGTTAGCCATGCGCTTTATTTTGCATATTATATCGAATTGTCGTGCACAATGCACATCATTATATGGAAGAAGAAGAAGATAGAAGAATCTCTGCATGAAAACCTTAATAGAATAAACTGCTGCACAGAACAACTTGAAAACTGCATATTATCGTGAAATAATAAATCAAACTCCCAGAAGTTGTACAACTAAGAAACACTTCTTTGCCGCTCCTTTAACGAGCAGGTGTTTCTAAAAGCAGCTTTCAGTTGATCACCTACGACGGCCATGAGACGAAAATAGAAATATCGCACTGGTAGAGAGCGGGAACCCCGGCCCATCAGGATGAGCGAAAGACAGCGGGGAGGGAGTTTATTTTGGTTAATTGAGCATTTATTTTGTATTATATTGATAATGGGTTGGATTAATTTCTGCATCTAAGATTTTCTTAAGCTTTGATCAAAACTTTTTTTAAACTTCAATTATGCGATTAAATTTTTTAACTTTTTATTTTTTTAAGCATAATATTTTGAATTACACATGTCTATCAATAGTCGACATGGCCAAATAAGATCGATTTCTCCAAATGAGGAATAGCATATATGCAAACCTGTCATTCATAGCACCTATACAAACAGTAGTAGAATGTATGAATAGCAGACATGAAAACAAACCTGTGTGAACACAAGTATGCAAACCTATGTGTGATGTTTAATGATAAAAAATTTGATTTTCTTTAAATTAACATTCCCTTCATTTCTGAGTTGTGCAAATGTAAAATTTCAGAAATATCACTACAGTAGACCTAATCATGAGAAAAAATGATTGTATGTTACACAGCAACATTGTGAAGATAATTACCTTGGAACACGGACAACATATTCAGTAGTGGTCTGACTTCCCGAGGCCTGGAAAAAAGACAAATCAGGAAAGGGAAACCAAACTCAAAAAAAGAAAAAGTCTATATACCCTGATTATTATTATTATTATTAATTATTGCTAGCACCATCAAAGAGTAAGTGCAACTTTGTGTACCTTCATACCTCATAACACTCAGGATGTGTTCCAAAGGACTGAGTATTTTTGTAAAAAGAGCTATAAGAGGTCGTTATAATATTATGTCCATGGAGATAGGTTCTCCAAAAGTATATACGGTCGGAGACAGCTTATGGCAGGTAACCTATCTCCATGGACATAATATTATAACGACCTCTTATAGCTCTATTTTAGGTTCTCCGAAAGTATATACGGTCGGACCCCGACTTTCGTGGGGGATACATTCCTGGAAAATGTCACGAATGTCGAACTGCGAATGTCGAAACCGTGAATGATGGGACATTGTTTCAATGGAAAAAGGAAGGGATAGATTCCTGGTGGTTCCTGATTCTTGGGGGAAAATTTTTAGAGTTTAAAAAAAACTTTGACCGCGAATGCACAGGATTACGGTTTCATAAAAATATGCTTAAAAAAAAAAACCAACACCAGGTACTGTTTCCAATATTTATTGAAGGAATGTGATTACATGTTATTAAAAGTGCTTCACCAACCGTACCGTTAAAAATAAATAAAAACTATACAGCGGGTACTGTTTCAAATATTTATTAACACAAACACACGCAACTTTTCATACGATGATATATTAAAATTCAGTGAACTCGATTAACTCCTCTGAAGATGCATGCGAGGACGCTGAAGAGGGCACAAGTGAGGTCACTAATGAGTCGTGCGCCGAGGGGAAAGCAGGAGAGGCAGAACAGGCAGGAGAGGTAGGAGAGGGTGCTGATGCTCGGAGTGGAGGGACAAGGGCGAAAAACAAAGTGTGATTGAGAGCTGCCTGCCTGGCTCTGGCAGGTACCCCTTCTCCTCGATGAGCTGTGCGAGATGAGCAGGGAACGTTTAGGCCGCCTCCTGGTCTGGGAGCACCCTCACCTGACATTTTGACGTTGTGGAGACCGTGCTGGTTCTTGAAGCGGTGAAACCATCCCCTGCTCACTCAGAATGGACTGCGCCGCTCATACCCACGATGCTTAGGCACATCACTCGTAGCCGCACCCACATCACTCATGCCCAGGCCCGTATCACTCACGCCCAGACCCACCATGTTTGATCAATGAGTGGAGCGAGAGGCAAAACGTAGGTCAAGGCAGTGGGACGAGAAGAATGATCGACACCCAGGACATGCTGCATACAAGTGCTCATGCAAGAAGGGCGAGTCATTTGTGGGGGATGCCCATTGTTTGGAGGGGGGGGGGGAGGGATGTTGGCTAGGAAGGAGGGATGTTGGCGGTTAATAACGTCTTACTCATGAAGAGTTTTATGTGGTGAAGATGTGGGGAAGCATTTTAATTGTGTAACTCGCGGGGAATGACTTTCGGGGAATTGACACTTATGCAGTAGCTGGTAGATACGGTGGAGCATCTTTATAGCCAACGCGAATGGTGGGACATGCCACACAGCTAGGTTTATGGTGCGAATGGTAGGACAGACGAGCTGCGTGGCAAAAAAAAATTATGCACCCGTAGAAAACCGCGAATGCACTGAGCACAGGCCCACAAATGTTGAAGCAGGTTGCATTTTATCAACAGTGAATACGTGGGGTCAAGTCAAGGTCCGACAGTATATGAAGTATGAATGCTATATGATGGCTTTATTGGGCATCGGATATCACCATGTACAGATGGTATAGCCAAGTTTTATAAATAAATAAATAAAATGTATGCCTCCGCCAAAGAAGGCATTATGTTTTCGGGTTGTCCTTCCATCCGTCCATCCATCCATCCATCCATGATAAGTTTGCGTTACTGCAATAAGTTGAGAACAACTGAAGTGATCAAAGTCAAATTCGGTAAAGTTAGGTATAATGATGAAAAGATGAACCGATTTTATGTTGGGGTCACGAGGTCAAAGGTCCCGTTTGGTAAAAGGAATTTTGTTACTGTGGTAACTTGTGAACCAGTCATGGGATTTTTACCAAACTTGTTACAAGGATATATTACTAGCGGTAGTGGAACCTACTCGTCGCTTCACAGACAGACCATTTAGTCCTCCTGTTTGCCAAAATGAATTTACCTGTGCAAAGAGTGCTTTAACCTCAGCGCTGACCAGGTAAAAAAGGGAATTACAATACCCTTTGCCACCACCACGAGGTGGTGCTACACGGTAGCATTTACATATAATTAATTCCCTCTCCCAACGCACCCCTCTTTCTTGCAAGGGAACATGTATTGCAGAGCAATTCACCATCCTGTTTATCTTTCTTTCCCTCTTTCTCATTCTCATTCTCTGTAACCAATGCTAACTCCATCAATTCGTTTG
>NC_136261.1:86516607-86589107 GCF_964187855.1 Myxine glutinosa | reverse complement strand
GAATCTACACCATTTATAATCGATCAAAAACTCTAGGTATATTAAAATGCATTTAGAACTCTTGCGAACCCGATGTTTCACAAGATACGACGACATCCATTCCACACAACATGTCAAAAGCCCAACATTACAGACCGTCTTTACCGGGTCAGCCATGATCCCAGCGCCAGATCAGATTGTTCCGGTTTGTTCGTTTGGTTTTCCTGCTCGTCTTTTAACTCGCTAATTAATTATTAACATACCATAAAATGTACTTACAGTATGCACTTTTAGTTTTAGTTAAATAATTTCAGTTTTACAATTAGTTACTGCAGAAAAGGTAGAGCATATTTAGAAGGAGAAATTACCAGCTTAGCTAGTAAAGACGTTAAACCACGATCATTCAATAAAACGCGCGAAAAGGCTTTATATGGGAACATTCTATACTAGCGGGGTCACCCGTGGGAATCCCACGGGCATGGATGTGTGTGACATTTCGACATATTGAGTTATATGCTGCACATTCATTTTTACAAAATGGTTACTGGCAAGTCATCAGATCCAGAAATGGTGTGAATTTAGTTATTTCACATAATATGTGACCCCTCACTCCTCTCCACCTGACACTCTCCTGTCTCCACCTGACACTCTCCTGTCTCCACCTGACACTCTCCTCTCTCCACCTAGCACTCCTCTCCTCTCCAAACCCTCACATCCCTCTCCTTTCCAATCCCTCACCTCTCCAATCCCTCACACTCCTCTCCTCTGCAATCCTTCACACGCCTCTCCAATCGCGCCTCACACTCCTCTCCAATCGCGCCTCACACTCCTCTCCAATCGCGCCTCACACTCCTCTCCAATCGTGCCTCACACTCCTCTCCAATCGTGCCTCACACTCCCCTCCAATCACTCCTCTCCAATCGTGCCTCACACTCCTCTCCAATCACGCCTCACACTCCTCTCCAATCGTGCCTCACACTCCTCTCCAATCGCGCCTCACACTCCTCTCCAATCGCGCCTCACTCGCCTCTCCAATCGGCTTTCCCCGTCTCGTTTCTCTCCTTTTTCTCCCGTCTCGTTCTTTTTCTTGCTCCAAATCGGCCCGTCGGAATCGGAAATCGGCCCGTCTCGCCCGTCAGAATCGGAAATCGGCCCGTCTTGCTTTTGTGCTTGTGCGTAAATAAATTGTGTTCATGACACCATTTCTGGTGTTGGGCTAGCGGCTAGGGTGCCGGCTTAGGATCCTGGGTTCGAATCTCGGTCGATCGCCGAATTAATGCCAGGGGGGTTGACTCAGCCTGTCATCCTTCCGAGGTCGGCTAATTGAGTACCAGTTCACTGGTAATTCCCTGTTTGTCGTTGAAGGCGGCAAAAAGGGTTGGCGTCAGGAAGGGCATCCGGCCGTAAAACATTGCTTCAAAAAGGGGACAAAAAAACAACAACTACCACGGTCCCCGAAAAGGCCAACCCCCGCTTTGCGGGGAAAAATGGCCTCTAAACGGTGGTTTTTACACCATTTCTGGATCTGATGACTTGCCAGTAACCATTTTGTAAAAATGAATGTGCAGCATCTAACTCAATATGTCGAAATGTCACACACATCCATGCCCGTGGGATTCCCACGGGTGACCCCGCAAGTTTGCATTGACGTTCGTCGATGGACTCGTTCGCCCGTCTCATTCGTTTTCTTGCTGCATCCTGTTCAAGTCTGCGTTCTTCAAGTTTCCACGCAGCGCATGAATTGTCACGATCCTCAAGAGGAATTTGTCTCGTAATCATCAAATGATAAATGGCAAGTAAATTATATTGTGGAAAATTAAAGATTTCAAATAAACCTATTTAAAGTGTATTCGCACATAACTAATTTTAAAAAACGAAGAAATATCTCTCGGTAATTTCCTGAAACATATTTTACTTCCGGCTAATAATGTTGAATTAAATAAAAACGAAGAAATATATGTCGGCATCATTGTTGACGTTTTTGTGACGACTGTCATCAAACGAAAAAGTAATATATCTTAACGGAAAAGCAAAAGCGAATTTTTAATATATATCGACACGTTGCCGTCGGTGTCATGTTGGGCGGTGTATGATACACCATGACGCGATTTTTAAAAATATATCTCTGCATTTTCCCGCGTGTGTGGAATGTTCTCAATTATTGCTGACACCGAGTCCAAAACCATCGATAAAAATGAAATCATATGGTGAGTTAGATTGGAGATAAAGGCGTGAGAGAGACTCAATGGCCTTGAAGTTGAAGTTACAGGCGTTTGAGAATTCATTTCGTTCTATAAACGGCAACTTTCATTGGATTTCCTTCCCGTTTTTTTTCAACCGAGTCGAAAACTATGTTAGCGACTGTGAAAAATGAAATGATATATCGAATTTTTAATATGTATCGACACGTTGCCGTCGGTGTCATGTTAGGCGGTGTATGATACACCATGACGCGATTTTAAAAAATATATCTGCATTTTCCCGCGTGTGTGGAATGTTCTCAATTATTGCTGACACCGACTCTAAAACCATCGATAAAAATGAAATCATATGGTGAGTTAGATTGGAGATAAAGGCGTGAGAGAGACTCAATGGCCTTGAAGTTACAGGCATTTGAGAATTCATTTCGTTCTATAAACGGCAACTTTCATCGGATTTTCTTCTCGTTTTTTTTCAACCGAGTCTAAAACTATGTTAGCGACTGTGAAAAATGAAATGATATATCGAATTTAAAATAGATATCGACACATTGCCGTCGGTGTCATGTTGGGCGGTGTATGATACACCATGACGCGATTTTAAAAAATATATCTCTGCATTTTCCCGCGTGTGTGGAATGTTTGTGGAAAATTAAAGATTTCAAATAAACCTATTTAAAGTGTATGCGCACATAACTAATAAAAAAAACGAAGAAATATCTCTCGGTAATTTCCTGAAACATATTTTACTTCCGGCTAATATGTTGAATGAAATAAAAACGAAGAAATATATGTCGGCATCATTGTTGACGTTTTTGTGACGACTGTCATCAAACGAAATAGTAATATATCATAACGGAAAAGCAAAAGCGAATTTTTAATATATATCGACACATTGCCGGCGGTGTCATGTTGGGCGGTGTATGATACACCATGACGCGATTTTAAAAAATATATCTCTGCATTTTCCCGCGTGCGTGGATTGTTCTCAATTATTGCTGACACCGAGTCTAAAAGTAAAACCATCGATAAAAATGAAATCATATGGTGAGTTAGATTGGAGATAAAGGCGTGAGAGAGACTCAATGGCCTTGAAGTTACAGGCCTTTGAGAATTCATTTCGTTCTATAAACGGCAACTTTCATCGGATTTTCTTCCCGTTTTTTTTCAACCGAGTCTAAAACTATGTTAGCGACTGTGAAAAATGAAATGATTTATCGAATTTGATTTGAAATAAAACTGGGGGAGAGCAAGACACCACGGGCCTACAAAACAGGACTCAAAGCTATGCGAGTTAATAAAATGGTGGATATTTGTTTATAGCCACTCCCAGAATGGGTGGAGCTATGGGTGGAGCTACTCTGCAAACCGAGTAAGCCACACCCCGGACAGACACCCAACAGATAGACAGACAGACAGACAGAATCATCTACGGCTATTATAATATAGATATTGTGGCGGACACGAAGCTCACTGGCGTGATGGCATCATTG
The DNA here is from genome assembly GCF_964187855.1 of Myxine glutinosa. NCBI lineage: Eukaryota > Metazoa > Chordata > Myxini > Myxiniformes > Myxinidae > Myxine > Myxine glutinosa. The sequence continues at coordinate 86,585,437 of NC_136261.1, read as the reverse complement.
TGCGCACCAAGTGGGCGGCGGCCACGCCCAAGGGGTAGGCGTGGCCGCGGGATATACACCGGGTGCGCAGCCCGGAGCGCTCTAGTGCTACAGTGGAGCTCTTGAAATAAAGACTCTTTAAACCTACCGCGTTGTCCGCTTCCTCCTTGCTAAGCAAGTAGCGCGTAGCACCGCGCTTCATTGGTGACCCTCCGACGTTCTGGTCAGCCGTCGCTGACCACCCGAACCCGACACAGCAATGGCAACCAACGCGGTCCAAATCAAACTCCCCGAGTTCTGGGAGGCTCAAGCCGAGGTTTGGTTCCTGCAGGCAGAAGCCCAGTTCCGACTTCGAGGCATCACGGTGGACGAGACCATGTACTGCCACGTGGTCGGCTCCCTCGGGCCCGGCATGGCCGCTCGCGTCGTGTCAGTCCTGAGGAACCCACCGGCCGACGGCAGGTACGAGGCGATCAAGCGTCTCCTCCTCGCCACGTTCGGCCTCACGGTGGACCCACGGGCCGACCGCCTCCTGGACCTCCCCGAGCTCGGTGACACGCGACCGTCGCTCTGCATGGACCATATGCTGTCGTTGATGGGCGACGAAACCCCGAACGCTCTATTCCGGGCGTTATTTCGACGCCAGCTGCAGGCACGAGTCCGCCTCGCGTTGGCCGGTTCTGTGACGATGGAACCCCGAGCTCTCGCTGCCGAGGCCGACAGCTTCTTCGCGGTTTTGGACACGCAGGCGAGTTTTGGCGCGGCCGTCGCGCATCCCGAGGCTGACCCTGATGCTGATGCACCACACCTCGTGGATCTCGAGGCTGATGCATGCTGCGTGGCCGCCGCCACGCCACGCCCACCACCACCGCGAAGACCGCGGCCTCCGCATTCGCCGCAAACCTGGTGCCATTTCCATGCTAGGTTTGGCCACAAGGCGAGGAATTGTTGCCCGCCGTGCTCCTTCGGCAAGTCGGGAAACTACAAAGCCGGCGCTCGGTAGCGGCCCTGAGCGTCGGCCATTCCGGCAGCCTTATTTTTTATAACGGACACCTTGTCCGGGCGCCGTTTCCTATGCGACACGGGGGCACAGGTGAGCGTTATCCCTGCCTCTACGTCCGACAAGCGAACCGCGGGCAGGGGCCCCGTGTTGCTTGCCGCGAACGGAACACCCATACGCACATTCGGGAAGCGCTGCCTCTCCCTGCGGTTCGGAAGGCAACGCTTCACGTGGACGTTCGTAACCGCTAGTGTCCCCATGGAACTGCTCGGTGCGGACTTCCTCTATGCACACGGGTTGTTGGTAGATGTGAAGAACAGACGCCTTGTCCAGGCTGAAACGTTCAGCTCTCTTGCTTGCATGCTGAGCAGCTTGTTGAGCGGCTCACTGAGCGGCTCACCGAGCGGCTCGTCAAACGGCTTGCTGAGCGGTTCGGTCCCGGCTAGGTTAGTTTGTACGCTTCCGGCAGCGGACGAATTCACCCGCCTCCTCACCAGCTTCCCGGCCCTTACGCGGCCCACCTTCTCGGCAGGGGCCATCAAGCATGGGGTGGAACACCACATCCCCACCGCCGGGCCGCCGGGCCACCGGTCTACGCCCGGGCACGCCGCCTCGAGCCGACGAAGCTCGCGTTAGCTAAAGCGGAGTTCGCTACGCTGGAGCGGCTCGGCATCATGCGGCGCTCCGAGAGTGCTTGGGCGTCGCCGTTCCACATCGTGCCCAAGCCCGGCGGGGGATGGCGACCGTGCGGGGACTACCGGCGCCTCAACGACGCCACCACTCCCGACCGCTACCCCGTCCCCCACATCCAGGACTTCTCCGCCCGGTTGACGGGCATGTCCTTCTTTTCGAAGGTGGACCTCATACGCAGCTACCATCAGGTCCCGTCAGGCCGGAGGACATCCCGAAGACGGCGGTCATCACGCCTTTCGGCCTTTTCAAATTTCTTCGGATGCCCTTCGATTTGAAAAATGCGGCTCAGGCGTTCCAGTGACTAATGGACAGCGTCTTGCGCGACTTGGATTTCGTCAACGTGTACCTGGACGACATCCTCGTCGCCAGCGCGTCCCGCGAAGAGCACCTACACCATCTCCGCACACTTTTCGAACGTCTGGGCCAGCATGGCCTCATCGTGAACCCCGGCAAGTGCCGGTTCAGCGTCGCCGACATCGACTTTTTGGGGCGCCGCGTCACCAGGCACGGGGCCGTCCCCCTACCGGCCAAGGTGGAGGCGGTGAAGGGGTTTCCGCGCCCCCGCACGATCAAGGGGCTCCAGGAGTTCCTGGGCATGGTAAACTTTTACCATCGGTTCCTGCCCCGCATCGCCCAGCTCCTGCGCCCCTTGCACGAGGCCCTCCGAGGGAAGCCGTGCAAAGGTGACATTACCTGGACCGAACAGATGGACGCGGCGTTCGCGGGCGCAAAGCTCGCCTTGGCTAACGCCACCATGCTCGCGCACCCGGTGCCCGATGCACCGATCGCCCTCACCACCGACGCCTCGGACTACGCGGTGGGCGCGGTGCACAAGCAATGGGTGCGTGGTGCCTGGCAACCGCTGGCGTTCTTCAGCCGGCAGCTTCGCCTGCCCGAACGCCGTTATAGCACCTTCGACCTCGAGTTGCTCGGGCTTCACCTGGCGGTCAGGCACTTCCGCCATCTGCTCGAGGGCCGTGCGTTCACGGCCTTCGTCGACCACAAGCCATTGGTCTTCGCGATGGGCAAGGTCGCCGAGCCGTGGTCGGCCCGGCAGCAGCGTCACCTCTCGGCCGTGTCCGAATATACGACGGACATCCGGCACGTCGCGGGTAAAGACAACCCGGTGGCGGATTGCCTTTCCCAGTCCGTCGCCCACGCAGTCCACCTTGGCATCGACCATGCCCGGATGGCGGCGGACCAGGCCGCCGACCCCGGCGTCCAGGCCTTGCGGACCGCCGTCACGGCCTCCGCGTCACCGAGGTGCCGTTCGACGGCGCGGGCACGGCCCTCTTGTGCGACGTCTCCCTCGGGCGGCCTCGCCCCATCGTGCCCGCGGGCTGGCAGCGCCAGGTTTTTGACGCCATCCACGGCCTGTCCCACCCGGGCACGAAGGCCTCCCAGAGGTTGGTCGCCGACAAGTTTGTCTGGCATGGCCTCCGGAAGGCCGTCCGCGGCTGGACCAGGACGTGCCTCGCGTGCCAGCGCGCAAAGGTGCACCGGCACACCAAGGCCCCATTGGCCCCGTTTACAGTGCCAGAACATAGGTTCGACCACGTGCACGTGGACCTGGTGGGACCTCTGCCCCCCTCGCGGGGTTTCACCCATGTCCTGACAATGGTGGACCGCACCATCCGGTGGCCGGAGGCCGTGCCTTTGGCAGCGATGAAGGCGGCGGACGTCGCGCAGGCGTTCATCGCCACCTGGGTCGCCCGGTTCGGCGCCCCCTCGGACATCTCATCCGACCGCGGCCCCCAGTTCACCTCGGAGCTCTGGGGGGCGGTCGCGCGGGGGCTCGGGGTCCAGCTGCACCGAACCACGGCCTACCACCCCCAGGCCAACGGACTGTGTGAGCGGTTCGACCGCTCGTTGAAGGCCGCACTCCGGGCCACCCTCCGCGACGGCGGCTGGGTCGACAGGCTCCCCTGGGTCCTGCTGGGCCTCCGGACGGCGCCCAAGGACGACCTGCACGCATCCGCGGCAGAGTTGGTCTTCGGACAACCGTTGCGGGTGCCGGGCGAGTTCCTCCCCGACCCCACGGCACCATGGTCTGCGGCGCAGGAGCGCTCCGCGCTGCAGGAGACAGCCCGGCGGTTCGCCCCGGTGCCGACGGCGCACCACGGGCACCCGCCTACGCACTTCGCCCCGGAGCTTCGCACCGCGGAGTACGTCTTCGTCCGGCACGACGCCCACCGGACACCACTGTTTTATTAGTTTATTTTTATTATAAAATTTTATTATAAAATTACCATTTTATTAACTCGCATAGCTTTGAGGCCTGTTTTGTAGGCCCGTGGTGTCTTGCTCTCTCTCCCAGTTTTATTTCAAATCAAATTCGATATATCATTTCATTTTTCACAGTCGCTAACATAGTTTTAGACTCGGTTGAAAAAAAACGGGAAGAAAATCCGATGAAAGTTGCCGTTTATAGAACGAAATGAATTTTTAAAGGCCTGTAACTTCAAGGCCATTGTGTCTCTCTCACGCCTTTATCTCCAATCTAACTCACCATCTGATTTCATTTTTAGCGATGGTTTTAGACTCGGTGTCAGCAATAATTGAGAACATTCCACACACGCGGGAAAATGCAGAGATATATTTTTTAAAATCGCGTCATGATGTATCATACACCGCCCAACATGACACCGACGGCAACGTGTCGACATATATTAAAATTTCGCTTTTGCTTTTCCGTTAAGATATATTACTTTTTCGTTTGATGACAGTCGTCACAAAAACGTCAACAATGATGCCGACATATATTTCTTCGTTTTTATTTCATTCAACATTATTATCCGGAAGTAAAATATGTTTCAGGAAATTACCGAGAGATATTTCTTGGTTTTTTAAAATTAGTTATGTGCGCATACACTTTAAATAGGTTTATTTGAAATCTTTAATTTTCCACAGTATAATTTACTTGCCATTTATCATTTGATGATTACGAGACACTTCCTCTTGAGGATCGTGACAATTCATGCGCTGCGTGGAAACTTCTATTTCCAAAATGAATGAGACGATCGATGAAGAACGCAGACTTGAACAGGATGTAGCAAGAAAACGAATGAGACAGGCGAACGAGTCCATCGACGAACGTCAATGCAAACTTGAACATGATGGAGCAAGAAAAAGAACGAGACGGGAGAAAAACGAGAGAAACGAGATGGGGAAAAGCTGATTGGAGAGGCGAGTGAGGAGCGATTGGAGAGGAGAGTGAGGAGCGATTGGAGAGGAGAGTGAGGAGCGATTGGAGGGGAGTGTGAGGAGCGATTGGAGAGGAGTGTGAGGCGCGATTGGAGAGGAGTGTGAGGCACGATTGGAGAGGAGTGTGAGGCGCGAATGGAGAGGAGTGTGAGGCGCGATTGGAGGGGAGTGTGAGGCGCGATTGGAGAGGAGTGTGAGGGATTGGAGAGGAGTGTGAGGGATTGGAGAGGTGAGTTATGGGGGGGTGAGGGATTGGAGAGGAGAGGAATGTGAGGGATTGGAGAGGAGTGTGAGGCACGATTGGAGAGGAGTGTGAGGGATTGGAGAGGAGTGTGAGGGATTGGAGAGGTGAGGGATTGGAGAGGAGAGGAATGTGAGGGATTGGAGAGGAGTGTGAGGCACGATTGGAGAGGAGTGTGAGGTGCGATTGGAGAGGAGTGTGAGGCGCGATTGGAGAGGAGTGTGAGGCGCGATTGGAGAAGAGTGTGAGGCGCGATTGGAGAGGAGTGTGAGGGATTGGAGAGGAGTGTGAGGGATTGGAAAGGTGAGGGATTGGAGAGGAGAGGAGTGTGAGGGATTGGAGAGGAGTGTGAGGGATTGGAGAGGAGTGTCAGGGATTGGAGCGGTGAGGGATTGGAGAGGAGAGGAATGTGAGGGATTGGAGAGGAGAGGAGTGCTAGGTGGAGAGAGGAGAGTGTCAGGTGGAGAGAGGAGAGTGTCAAGTGGAGATAGGAGAGTGTCAGGTGGAGAGAGGAAAGTGTCAGGTGGAGAGAGGAGAGTGTCAGGTGGAGAGGAGTGAGGGTCACATATTATGTGAAATAAATAAATTGTGTTCATTACACCATTTCTGGATCTGATGACTTGCCAGTAACCATTTTGTAAAAATGAATGTGCAGCATCTAACTCAATATGTCGAAATGTCACACACGTCCATGCCCGTGGGATTCCCACGGGTGGCTGTCACACACGTCCATGCCTGTGGGATTCCCACGGGTGACCCCACTAGTAAGATATAATAAGATATAATAATATATATATATATATTGTTGCGGATTTGAGAATCCTGTGTTTGTAAATATCACCCTCTGTAAATAATAGTAATTCTTGTAAATACCTCCGTTTTGTGTTGTCGTGGAGGTGTGTAGGGACTCAAGACGCCAATGGTCGGAAACAGGTTTTACAAAAGGTCATGACTTTATTAACTGGTTGTTCACTTTCATTCCAATACCAAATAACTACCGTTTAACTCAATGGACCAGGTCACTCTATCCGCATGGTCCTTCTTGTTCGGCCGATGTTCCTCCGCCATTCCCGTCCTCATTCCTCCCGTCGGGCAGAGGTTCTGATGACAAGTCTCCTGACTCATAGTTTGCTCTGGTTTATATGGGCCTTGTCACGCTAATCCCTTCTCCGCAAATGCCCCGAGGTCATGCATGCTCGCCCCCCTGCTGGGGAGGTCAATAGTGAAGGCTTGGGAATGTGTGTTAGCCCGGGGCCGTGCTAAAGCTACACAACAGGACTCCCAGCTTCGACAGGGCGAGATGCATTCCTGACATTCTTACGACCACCTGCTCGTACCTTGGTTCGTTACCAGTTCCAACCAATGAGTTACACTGAGTTACACTTCCACAATTCCCTCATCTTTTTGTTTTTGTTTATATTAACCATTAATCTAAACATCAATATAAGTAAACAATCAATCACTACAAGTAAACATCAATACAAGTACTCAATCAATCACTACAAGTAAACATCAATACTAGTACTCAATCAATCACTACAAGTAAACATCAATACTAGTACTCAATCAAGCACTACAAGTAAACATCAATACAATTTCCTTAGGCATACACCGTCATCCTGCAAGAATCTGATCACAAAACATTTCGTTGGTCATTGACTCCTTCCATATTGTTAATTCAATCTATTTCATTTGCATCACAAATATCTTTGGAAAACAACACTTCACCATCACCAAGATACAACAATTTTGCTTCACCATTTTCAAGTTTTTAAAGCATCTGCAACATCTGGCAAAAACGTTTCCCTCCAAACAAATGTTGATTCTTTGTTTGAAAGGAAGGGCTGATCACTTGTGTTTGAATTCAGGTATGAAACATTTTCTTCTGTCTTTATAAACACCTGCACTACTTCGTGTAGGATTTCGCTGTTGTGGTAACGGTGCGGAGTCATAGACTGACCCTGCTCTCCATGTAGCATTCTTGCCACTCTTGCTGTGAACCATAATGATTCCTTCAACAAGGCCTTCGCCCAGTTGTAGTCGACTTGCCTCCTCCCTCATTATGAGTGGGCAGCAAGTGTTGGTGTAATGTTGATTGGCCAGCAAGATGTGGAACAGGGATGCCGGATGCATCCACAATGATGTTGGGACCATGGTGTTCAGGTCATTCATGGTCCATACCAGGAGCAACCAGCAGAATCGTGCACAGCTGTTGTGACAAGGGCACAGCCGTTTTTTGCAGCTACATGCTGGTTCCCCGGACGTTGGTGAAGTAATAACATATGTCCCCGCATTTCACAGAGGTTGCAGGTAAAATGTCGTTGTCCTGCAACTTCTGATGTGATGAATGTTCGAAGCCTTCGAACAAGAGTAAGTGATCGCCTTTCTTTCATATGTTGCAGTGTGATCCAGGCAAATGGTCACATAAATTTCCTTGGTGAAGGTAAGCATCCATCTCCAAGTTACACGGGAGAATGTCTTCATCATTCTTTGAGAGAGAGGGTGTATGCCACGATTAACTTCATTTTTTAGCCACAAATTTTCTTTCTCGAACTTCTTCCCAATTCCGTTAGCACCCCCTTCAAATGTGATCTCATCTTATCCTTATGCTCAGTCACATCTGAATCTGCTTTCCACACACACTGAATCAGATAGGGTACATCTTACCATGAAATCAGCATAATTATGTATATCTTCCGACAGTTTCACATTCAACAATTTGTTGTTTTCCCTTACAACATTCAAAAAGTTATTTTCATTTATATGCGTCACACAAGTAATATTCAATCAGGTATGTATTTTTCTACTAAACTAAGAATAGCATCCACAATTGCTTTCAGGTTAATATAGTTCAAAATTAACTCGTGCAGGTATTTTAGCACTACTCTAAGAAAATAAATTGTATATGATTACAATCACAAACAGGAATATCTAATTCCCACCAAAAATTTTCCCAAACCAACAAATTAAGCATAATGTATTATTACCATAATTCCTCCCCACTTTTCCTTTTCCCTTTTTTTTTTTTTTTTTTTTTTTTTAACAGTGTGTCACTCGTGGTGATATGAGTTCACTGATCTTGTAATTGACACAACTCATAACATTGTCGTTATGCCATTATCTTAATTCTACTGTATTCATTTGCAACATCACTTGATTTAATCTTTTAATCTCAGTATTTATGTCGCCATAAAAGTCTTCCTCTTGTGGTTCCACATTTCTTTCCTCATTTGTCACTTCATGCGTTATCATCGTGTTGTTGGTTACCTTATTCAAACACACCGTCACTAAGGCTTTCAAGCAAGCCACCACAAACACAATTGCCAATATAACTACTAAACCAACAAACAAGTCTGCTACTCCTTGTATATATTCATACCTATGACATAATTATATGTCGATGACATTCAACATTATATACCAAACTAACAAGCTTCCTAAAAGGTAAATAAAGAAAATCCCTTAATATGTAACATAAATCAGATTATTTGTCTTACCCTGATCCCCCTATCTCCCGGGGTTGAACTCAATCCCCTGATCATGAGTGTAGTTGTGATACATTTTTTCACTCATGTTGTATTAATATCAGCAGGTAATTGTATGTCATGTAGGCAAATAAATGTCACTATCCCAAGTAGGAATATCACATGTTGAAAATGTAATGTTTATCAATGCAAGGGGTGTTAAAATGTAATTCAAATGACTGTAAATCACGACTATCATTTATCTGCCACTGAATGTTCTGCTGGGCTGCTAAGTGCAGCCTCATTTTCTGTGGGATCGTCCACCTTAGCCCCATGTGCTTGCTTGCAATGAGAGGCATGAATCCAACTTTCTATTTTGGGTCCATTTTTTTTTTTCTATTCTTATCAATCTCCTATGGTTTATCATTTCGTTCCAAGATACCGCAACCAAAGGTTTTAACCAAAGCTCTACCAAACTATTTCCAATGTGAACAAAAAATGCCAGTGAAACAATGATTCGAAGAATTAACTTCAAGGGGTCAATAAATTTATTCTATAACCAGATCTAATTTTCCCATCCAATAGTTTGCCTTGCCACATGTCATATTATAACACTTTAATAAACCTTCGAAAAATGTTTCCCATCTCAACAAATTTCCTTTTTTACAAATAGCCATGTGTAACTTACGTATTTAACTACAATTTCCTCTCAATTTGTTTGGCCTAACTGGCCGCAAAAGTGGCTGCCAGCATGCAGTACCGTTTTTTATCTACCAAGGAAGTGCTCGTCCACACAAGACCTCTACCAAAATGTTGTTTGTAAAAACAAATCTGGGATTTCCGATTACATGGATGCACTCTCAGGACATTTTCAGGCTGCTGTTAACAATCCACTATGATAAATTAATTCCTTTACCCACAATCAAATAATTAGTACAAATTGAGGATATTATCCCTCTGACATTCATTTATAGATTCATTATGTTGGATCTAATATATATATATTTTTTTTTCCCAATAATTTCGCACTGCTGTAAGGAAGAACAATAGCTCTCATAAGTCTTAGTAATATCGTACTTAATTTACCCAGCATCGAAGAATTTATTTACTATCCATTCTCATCTGTTAACCAGTGACTTTGTTTGAACTCCAGAACTCAAAACTCACAATAGTTCAAACCAGCAAAATTTCCTTTACTATTTTCCCATATCATCTATGCCTTATACACATCCATACATACAGCCCAATTTATATTCTGATAAAATTCAAGTTTATATATATATAAAATCCGTGAGCAGAGTACTCTGGGAAGTCAGTGTAAGACCTCTCCAAAATTTGGCTAATTTTGTACTCCCACATTTTTTATGAAGCTCATATCCATAAATAGCTTTGATTCTCATATAAATTCTATCACAATGGAACCCCAAGATTACTTCCAATTTTTACTATTAATGAATTAGTGCTCATAACTCAGCAAATCAAATCTTTATTCTCCATCTCCCTTGACAAAAGTGATAATTTTCATAATCAAATTATATTTCTATTTTTATTTTACGAATTCTCTCGATATGCGATCCCATCCCCATGGAACTATCTATTTTCAGACAAGGCACACTGTCGGTGTCAACAATCTTGTAAGATTGATACACAAAAACAAAAACACTGACACACAAAATACCCACACACACATGCATTATGCGTATTTGTTTGCGTTGGAACCCTTATTTACAGATCCGGATGGGTGTCAACTTTATTTCAATTTCTCAAAATTTGTCCTTCAATTTTATAAGCGCTAATACACAAATGGACCAAAAAGTTTATTCTTAGAAAATCCCTATGACGTCACATTGACATTACCCTTTCAGTTCCCACAATAATTTATCCAAATTTGACTACACACCCATTTGCATGTCAGTCGACCACTGACCTATCAATCATGCGGAACACTAGTCCGAAATTCCCACTTGATCATCATGTGACTCTTGTCACTTGGTTTCAAAAATTTGCAAAGCAATTGTTCCAACTTTGTAAATTTAAAATTTTGTGCCCAACATAAAAGATCCAATTTCGGCATTTGATCAATTAATTACTAATTTGCTTACAAGCAAAAGAAAAAATGAATAATTCTTGCTCCGAAAACCTTTTCAGACACAAGAATCATCGACAGTTATTCATGTTTGTCCAGTAATCTAATCTGTTGAGGCCAATCGTCATTTGGGATTTGCCGCAATGAAGGCCTAATCGTTCTCTGAGGTACCAGTAAGCAGTGGTACCCTTGATCTTGGTTTACCCTATGAACTTGTCTTCCTGTTGGTATACGGACATCTTCTTTTCCAATGTCCCATCTGTCCACACTTGAAACACCGGTTTCTGTCGTTGCCTGGTCTGTGCACCTGTGCATTTGTATTGCTGGGTTGCATCTCTACATCCCTGAGTTGCCACTGCAATCTCTCGTTATCTCCTGAAACACGAAAAAAATTCTCTGTACCGTCCTTTTTGGGGAGACAACTGGAAATCAGATGGGACAACTGTCACTTTTATTCCTAATTTCGAGGGCAGTTGTGCATTTGTCTCCTCCACTGTATCCTGTATCCTTTTTATTTTAAGTTCTAGATCCGTTATCCGTTCTTGCTGTTCCCGTTGTCTAGATTCACCATCCCAAAGATGGAATGCAAGCCAGTCTACCGTTAGATTCTGTCTCTTCCTGGCTTTCAATCTTTGTCCCAATCTTTTCAATCGACTTCGCTCAAATGTACCATCTCTTGGAAACTCCTCAGCATGTCCTTTGTCCACAAATACCAATTCTCGACCTGCCTTATAGCTTCGGCACCATAACGGTCGTACATATGATGTGTACAAGTACCTTTTTGTGGAATCTCTGGTTGTCCTTGTGTATTCTTGCAGGCTCCATTTCCCATTCTGCCTTTTATCAAAGTAGCGTTGGATGTGTTGTAGCTTGTTCCTCTAAAGCTTCACTCGTACCTCTAGGAAGGATCTCTCCACCTGTTCAAATGGTGATTTCCAGAGAATTTCTCTCACCTGTGGCTTTTGCACAATCCAATCTCACAGATCAGTATTTGCAGATGAGCCAAAGGGTCAGTATGAAATGGGTGAATTCTCAGGTGTCCACTCTGTTGAAGGGGAAATCACACAATGGTAACCGCACATATATATCTATATATAAACTCACCACCTTGCTCAATTTTCCAAGGTTGTCTTCACATTGATAATATCTCACAAAGATATCAAAGCTTCTTTCTTGAGACCGCATTTTCATCAATCAAACGATCAATATATTCAATTCAATTTATTCAATTCAATTTATCCAGTTAAATTTATTCAATTAAATTCAATCAGTTAGATTCAATCAATCAACAATTCAATCAATTATTCAATTTCAATTAATTCATCAATATTCATCAATAAATCAAATTAATCATTTTGGATGACTCCTTGCATAAGCCCTTTCCCCAATGATGTCAGGGATTTTTGTTGTTGCAACATTTTGCTCCAACGTTTTGGGAACATTCAAATGTTGGGTTTTGCTGACGTTTCCACAATTTCCACAAAACGTTTCCACGTTTCCACAATTCCACAATTCAAAACCAATTTCATGGTCCATCCATTGACTGAGATCGAAGCTCATCGGTCGTCACCTCTGGTTCATACCTCATGTCAATTGATGAATCACCGTTCTGTCCTAGGGTCATATCTGACATATTTCCCCATTTTGCCTGGTCTCCACAAATTTTCTTTGCAACCACTAAAGGCAACTCATCCTTCATTCGTGAGACAGCCAAAATGGATGGCAGATATTAAAGTTCATTGGGAAAAATATCTCATCATTTTTCTTTTAATAGTACCCAAATCTCTTGGCAATATAAATTTCGTAAAACTCCTGAAATAAGACTGTAAAATTCCTTCAATCATGCTAAATTTTGAAACTCCGTCACTTGTAATACCCAATTTATCCCATAGGGCTTGAAAGTTCTTTTCCAAGTTCGTGCAATCATTCTGCATTTGAACCCTATGATATCATTCATAATAATCATCATGATTTTATAGTCATGGTCCTATCATAATCATCTATTTAAAAACGAACATTTCCTTTATCACCACAGCTATGTGGTATAATCAACAATAGAATAAAACTGTACATAGCAACAGGCTACCTCATGGCCACTTAGTATACCTATTGACAATAAGTCATAACAATATCGAATAATCATTGAACAATTCAAAAATCGCTTCCACTGCTCCAGCCGCAGCATTCGTCATTTTGTTTGCTCATCCGCGTGACCAAAACGAAATAAAGGGAGCTCAACCATTACACAGCGCTTTTAATGGCGCATGCCATAGGAACTCAACGCAATTTCGACTCGGCCAGAAAAACGAGCAAATTTTGCAGGATGTTAACTGGAATTAGTCGTGAAAATATATCCAAAATACACAAAAATACACACCCACACAAATAAACAACATTTATTCCGTTCAACAGAACAAACATTTCCTATATCATGACATGCATGTCTTCAAAATTATATGACCAAGAGAAAAAGTAAAACTAATTAAAACTGCGGGCAGTGATGATCTGGGGACCATACCGCTCCATCCTGATTGGACGGGTGCGTGCTAGAGTCGTTAACAACGACAGTCCAGATCCGATTGTTCAAAATTTCAACTCAATCGATCGAAAAATGAACGCAGGGATGCATTTTAAAGGTGCAGTGGCACTAACTGAGTTGCCACGAACTCCAATATGGCCATCACAAAATATTTTCCTTAATCAATTGGCTCATAGCATAACCAATCTGCAAGTATTTCATCCGAAGATGTATCTCTGAGGAATTTTAATTAAATAAGTCATTTATAAATCAACGAGTTAATTTATTAAATGATTAATCAATAAATCAAAATTATCCTTGATAGCCACATCACTTGGTCAGTGTCATGTCCAAATATCAGCTTCCTTACTCAAAAGGTGCCTGAGTTAATGTAATGTAATTACTGTCATAAGATTACTGTAATTACTGTAATGATTACTGTAATTACTGTAATTACCGGAACTGTAATTACTGTAATTACCTCAGGTAATTACTGTAATGTAATTACTGTAATGTAATAACAAATGTAATTAATTAAATAAGTACTTCATTAATCGCTAATAATTAAATAACTCGTGAATTTTTATCCGATTTACTTAACATTTGAGTGTTCCCAAAACGTTTGAGCAAAACGTTGCAACAACGAAAGTGAAACGTTGTAGCGACGTTGTGGAAACGTCAGCAAAACCCAACATTTGAATGTTCCCAAAACGTTGGAGCAAAATGTTGCAACAACGATATTGAAACGTTGTAGCGACGTTGTGGAAACGTCAGCAAAACCCAACATTTGAATGTTCCCAAAACGTTGGAGCAAAATGTTGCAACAACGAAAGTGAAACGTTGTGGCGACGTTGTGGAAACGTCAGTAAAACCCAACATTTGAATGTTTCCAAAACGTTTATTCTTTGTCTGTCTCTCTCTATGTCTCTCTCTCTCTGTCTGTCTGAATATCATCTTTATCTCTGTCTGTCTCTCTCTATGTCTTTCTCTCTCTTTCTTTCTGTCTCTCTCTATGTCTCTCTCTCTCTGTCTATCTGTCTGTCTGTCTCTCTCTATCTGTCTGAATATCATCTTTATCTCTGTCTGTCTCTCTCTATGTCTCTCTCTCTGTCTATCTCTCTCTCTGTCTGTCTGACTCTCTGTCTGTCTCTCTCTGTCTGTCTGAATATCATCTTTATCTCTGTCTGTCTCTATGTCTCTCTCTCTCTCTTTCTTTCTGTCTCTCTTTCTGTCTCTCTGTCTGTTTGTCTCTCTCTGTCTATCTGTCTGTCTGTCTCTCTGTTTATCTCTCTCTCTGTCTGTCTCTCTCTATGTCTCTCTCTCTCTGTCTGTCTGAATATCATCTTTATCTCTGTCTGTCTCTCTCTATGTCTTTCTCTCTCTGTCTGTCTGAATATCATCTTTATCTCTGTCTGTCTCTATGTCTCTCTCTCTCTTTCTTTCTGTCTCTCTTTCTGTCTCTCTGTCTGTTTGTCTCTCTCTGTCTATCTGTCTGTCTCTATGTCTCTCTCTCTGTCTATCTCTCTCTCTGTCTGTCTGACTCTCTGTCTGTCTCTCTCTGTCTGTCTGAATATCATCTTTATCTCTGTCTGTCTCTATGTCTCTCTCTCTCTTTCTTTCTGTCTCTCTTTCTGTCTCTCTGTCTGTTTGTCTCTCTCTGTCTATCTGTCTGTCTGTCTCTCTGTTTATCTCTCTCTCTGTCTGTCTCTCTCTATGTCTCTCTCTCTCTGTCTGTCTGAATATCATCTTTATCTCTGTCTGTCTCTCTCTATGTCTTTCTCTCTCTGTCTGTCTGAATATCATCTTTATCTCTGTCTGTCTCTATGTCTCTCTCTCTCTTTCTTTCTGTCTCTCTTTCTGTCTCTCTTTCTTTCTGTCTCTCTCTCTCTGTCTGTCTCTCTCTATGTCTCTCTCTCTGTCTATCTCTCTCTGTCTGTCTGACTCTCTGTCTGTCTCTCTCTGTCTGTCTGAATATCATCTTTATCTCTGTCTGTCTCTATGTCTCTCTCTCTCTTTCTTTCTGTCTCTCTTTCTGTCTCTCTGTCTGTTTGTCACTCTCTGTCTATCTGTCTGTCTGTCTCTCTGTTTATCTCTCTCTCTGTCTGTCTCTCTCTATGTCTCTCTCTCTCTGTCTGTCTGAATATCATCTTTATCTCTGTCTGTCTCTCTCTATGTCTTTCTCTCTCTGTCTGTCTGAATATCATCTTTATCTCTGTCTGTCTCTATGTCTCTCTCTCTCTTTCTTTCTGTCTCTCTTTCTGTCTCTCTGTCTGTTTGTCTCTCTCTGTCTATCTGTCTGTCTCTATGTCTCTCTCTCTGTCTATCTCTCTCTCTGTCTGTCTGACTCTCTGTCTGTCTCTCTCTGTCTGTCTGAATATCATCTTTATCTCTGTCTGTCTCTATGTCTCTCTCTCTCTTTCTTTCTGTCTCTCTTTCTGTCTCTCTGTCTGTTTGTCTCTCTCTGTCTATCTGTCTGTCTGTCTCTCTGTTTATCTCTCTCTCTGTCTGTCTCTCTCTATGTCTCTCTCTCTCTGTCTGTCTGAATATCATCTTTATCTCTGTCTGTCTCTCTCTATGTCTTTCTCTCTCTGTCTGTCTGAATATCATCTTTATCTCTGTCTGTCTCTATGTCTCTCTCTCTCTTTCTTTCTGTCTCTCTTTCTGTCTCTCTGTCTGTTTGTCTCTCTCTGTCTATCTGTCTGTCTGTCTCTCTGTTTATCTCTCTCTCTGTCTGTCTCTCTCTATGTCTCTCTCTCTCTGTCTGTCTGAATATCATCTTTATCTCTGTCTGTCTCTCTCTATGTCTTTCTCTCTCTGTCTGTCCGAATATCATCTTTATCTCTGCCTGTCTCTCTCTATGTCTTTCTCTCTCTTTCTTTCTGTCTCTCTCTCTCTGTCTGTCTCTCTCTATGTCTCTCTCTCTCTGTCTATCTGTCTGTCTGTCTCTCTCTATCTGTCTGAATATCATCTTTATCTCTGTCTGTCTCTCTCTATGTCACTCTCTCTCTGTCTTTCTGTCTCTCTCTCTCTGTCTGTCTCTCTCTATGTCTGTCTCCTCTATGTCTCAGATCATGCATTCTCAAATCCATGATCGTGCTGAAAATATCGTGTACGACATTGGGTGGTTTGCCATTGCCTTCCCCAAAGCGCTTAATTATTGTCTTTCATTTAACCGTGAAGCATGTCTGAAAAGCTTATTCATTTTTATTTTATTTAAATCCCCCTAGCCGTTCCAAAATATAAGCACATTGCAATGGGGGAAAATATAAAAGTGCATTTTTTCCTTCCAATTTGACTGAGAAAAAATATCTGTATATACTAATTTCTTTGTCCGCCGCCTTAATCGCACACCTTGAGCGGGCAGCTCAGGGGTACGTCTTCAAGTGCTAAACACATGTACCAGCCTTGTACATTCCACGAATCCTGCACCAAATTTTCTCATACTCACTCAAATTAGATCCATTGCACATATCTGTTCATGAAATTTCACAAATGATCACATATAATTAATATTGCAATGACCTCTAAACATTCCTAAATCATTCCACTTGTTCAAAGAACGTTCATTTCGCAAGAAAGAGCGGGGGCAAGAGACAGGTAGCCGAAATGGAAATGAGGGACAATGAGGGACAGTGAGGGAGTGTCGGTATGCAATTTTCATCCAATCGCCATCTTTCACAATAATTCTGGACCGGCATGAGATGGCGTTGTCTGTCATTAATTTATATGTTAATCAAACGAGTTTTAGAAATGGCGGGAAAACTGAAAAAAATTATTTATTTATTTATTTAAAACGGGTGTACACGATTGTACACGTGTACGGACCTTACCGAACCTTACCGAACCGGCAAACAAATCGCCTCATGGTGCACTTCATGAGCCGATTTGCCTGCAGACCAGAGTAAGGCTCTTAACACCCAGCGTATAACGTACGCATCCTCGCAAACACACGAATAATAGAATCATTTAAAACGTTCCATCCGTGACTTTTACCTCGGACGGTCGTGACAAAAATACGTTTACACTCCTTGGATTGTCGTTATGTTACCTATAGCGCGGTATTGGTGCGTCGAGAAACCCACCACCACCTCCTCCACCATGTCTGTACACAAACTAAACACAGGTTCGTATATCATAATGGACAAAAAAACAAGACACACTTACCTTTTAAAGATCTTGTATGTGTCCAATTGATTCCAGCGGTGCCTCCATATTGTCGTGGAGGTGTGTAGGGACTCAAGACGCCAATGGTCGGAAACAGGTTTTACAAAAGGTCATGACTTTATTAACTGGTTGTTCACTTTCATTCCAATACCAAATAACTACCGTTTAACTCAATGGACCAGGTCACTCTATCCGCATGGTCCTTCTTGTTCAGCCGATGTTCCTCCGCCATTCCCGTCCTCCTTCCTCCCGTCAGGCAGAGGTTCTGATGACAAGTCTCCTGACTCATAGTTTGCTCTGGTTTATATGGGCCTTGTCGCGCTAATCCCTTCTCCGCAAATGCCCCGAGGTCATGCATGCTCGCCCCCCTGCTGGGGAGGTCAATAGTGAAGGCTTGGGAATGTGTGTTAGCCCGGGGCCGTGCTAAAGCTACACAACAGGACTCCCAGCTTCGACAGGGCGAGATGCATTCCTGACATTCTTACGACCACCTGCTCGTACCTTGGTTCGTTACCAGTTCCAACCAATGAGTTACACTGAGTTACACTTCCACAGTGTGTAAAGGTCAAAGGTCGTCCCCTTAGCTAGTCCATGTACAAGCATGTAGGCCATCATAGACCTCTCTATAGTTATTTCTTATTCTATGTCAGTATAAGGCTCTGTTTCCCATTAGTTGACACTGCATTGCACCGGATCGAATAAGGTAGAATCCCCTTTCAATTGCCACCCATAAAACGCAATTGCCGGCAGCGTTCGCTGCCCTTTGGGTGGGGTTATTGGCATCACCATCGCCCCAAACTCCATTACGCACGTGGTCAAGCCTCGGAGAAGAAGGGGGAGGAGCTACATTATGGGCGTGGCCCGCACCTCGTCATCAGAGGGTGGAGCCAGGAAAGCCCTTGCCGACCAACCAAGAATGAGTGGGTATGGCTCAAGAGGGTGGGGTTATAAAACCCATTGCATCAGCCCCCACCAAGAGAGATGCGTAAGAGTCCAGTTGAGGAGAAGCTGAGAGAGGGGTTTGAGTGAGGTGCGCTGGACCAGAGGCAGATTCTGCGGAGTATTAAGGGAGCGTCGGAGACGCAGGAGGCGGAGAACGAGTGAGAAAGCTGCCGGTGTGAAACCGAATACGTGGAGCTGCCGGCTCCCCGCTGCCAGCCCGGAGCGGAGCTGTGTGCCGGGTTTCGCCTCGACCCCCAAAAGCGTGGACCGAAGCGCGAGCTTGGAGCCGGACCTCGACGCCTACCATCTGCTGGGACCCTCCTCTGCCGTTCCATATCATGCCTGCCATTCCATCCTTTTGTGTACGTGAGTTTGTTTTGTGTGTCTTGTCCCTGGGTATAAGTCAGCTTGTATAAGTTAATAATTGCACTGTGTCTTCCTCTTCTGTAAATTACTTTCGTTTTCTTTCCTTCTCCTTGGTTCCTTTGACTTGTACATAATTAGTAATAAATCCTTGTTATTTCCTACTTTTGTCTTCTTCTTCTTCCTCGTCCGATCGTCCTTGTCTTTTCCCCATTGAATACCTGTGGCACGATTCGGCCAACGTTTAGGATCGGGTTTAGTACTGCTAATGGTTCGAGCCACGGGCTGCTAATCCGCTCTGCAAAATAACATCTTGCCCGTGGTCTCGAGCGAAGTTGCTCACCTGCCTCGTGGAGGGAGCTGGGCAGCTTCAGGAGCGGAGATGGCCAGTGAAAATAGAAGGGGGACTAACCCCCCCCCCTAAGGGGAGTGCCATACTCCGTATCCGTAACAATTGGTGTCAGGAGCGAGATTCGAACCTGAAGTGCGCTTAGCGCACTCAAAATTACGAGTGGCCAAAATTGTATTTAACACGCGAAATTTTAAAAATCGTGCCATGGATAATCAAGGCGACCGGATGCCGGTGGGGGTAGAGTTAGGGGGTTTAGAGTCGACCCAGGACCAAGGGGAGGATTTGGGAGTAATGGAGGAGAAGCGCAATACGCATTGGGTTGTGGAGGGTTCAGGTGCACAAGATGGCGACGCCGCGCACGAGGTTGGAGGCGCACAAAATGGCGGCTCGCACGTGGTTGCGGCAGCTGAGCCCACGCCACCCATGAATTTGGACCTGTTTATGAAGCAGATGATGGCCTTTATGGTAAAGACAGATGATAATTTCAGGGGAATGGGGCAACAAATGCAGGCGTCCCTCAACCTGCAGGGGGACAAATCAAGGGCGGAAATCAGAGACGGGTTAAGTGAATGAATGAATGAATGAATGAATGTGGAGTGGTGAGAAGAAGAGAAGAAGAAATGAATAAGTAATATGGGAAATCAAATCGGGGGGCTAGGAAGCAAATTGGAGCGAATCGGTAAAGTTGGGGACAGAATGGGTGACCGCATACAAAAATGTGGGGAGAGCGCACAAAAATGTGGGGAGACCATGGATCACATGTTGAGCAGGAGGGGCACATCGGTGCACGACGAGGTAAAGCGGGTCGAGAAGCGCTGGTTGAGCGAGTCGGAGCAAGGCGCGGTTAAAATGACGGGGGGTAGAAATCGCGACCCGTGGTATGGAAAAGCCGGCGACAGCCGAGGTAGAAAAGGAAATTTTATTCGGACCAGCGGTCGTCGAGGGAAAGAAAAAAGAAATTAAGTGTGAATCATTCGAAGCAGTAGTGGAAATTGAAATTGGAGGGACCGGGGACTTAGAAAAGCACTCGCAGCAGGAAGAGATGGATATTGTGCAAAGTCCGTGTTCACATCGTGATGCCATACTTGCTAATCCTTATGAAGATTTGCAGGTGCACGTGGAGAAGAGGATCCCAAAGGTGAGTCGCGCTGTATATGGTGCTAAGAGGTTTTTCGGCAAAGTGTTTGGCGCGAAGCAAATTGTCGCGCGATTGGGGTCGATATGGCACCCGGGCGTTTGTGAGAGGTCCGGGGGCCGTGGTGTGAGAGAAAATGGCACTCGTGTGAGGAAAAAGTGTGCGTCGGCGAGTGAGTGTGTTATAAAGTGTGGGAGTAAAACCGAGTGCGAGCGGGAATGCACGTCGGAGTGTACGGAGTGTGACACAGAGAGTGAGAGCGATACGGAGTGTATGTGCGAGGGTGAGAGTGACCCAGAGAGTGAGTTGGTGGAGGAGCGGGTGCGAGGATGCACGCTTGGGACGGACGGCGAGAGTGTGCGAGGAAGCACACCTGAGTTGGTTGTGGTGCGGGTGTGGGAGAGCCCATGGAAGCGCGTGAGTGGGTGGAGCAAGAGTGCACGCCCATGGTGAGTGTTACGGAGGACGTAACGGAGGAGAGGTGTGGAACGAAGTGTGCGAACGACGAGGGTGTGCGAGAGGTGTGGTGTGTAACAGGGAGTGCGGTGGTGGAATTGACGAAGTGCATGGGATGTATGAGCAACAAACGGAACGAGTGGTGTGAGCATGCAAGTAAAGCATCGGCGTGGACCGGAGCAGCGTTTAGGGCGACGGGTAGCCGACGTGAGCACTCGGGGCGCTATGCGCTTTGTTGGATGCGAGGCTTTTTTTTCTTTTCTTTTTTTGTATACTGAATCGAGGCTTGTGAAAGAGCTGACATTTACTTCACAAACAAACCAACCAGACAAACAAAATATATAAAAAGAGGGAGCGGCAGACAAGAGAAGGGGAAGCACACAAACACTTGAGGGCACACAACATTTAAGAGCAGGGAGATGTGTGGGAGGGAGAGGGCTTGGGGGGAGGAGGCATGGGAAAGGAGAGGGGGTGGGAAAGGGCTAAAATACATGGACACTGCCAGAACATCCAGGAAAGAAAGAAGTCGGGATTTCAAAAAAGTGGATCTGGGGTGAATTAACGGGGGTAGAAGAGATCTAGGTTTTGGATGGGGGAAGACAAGAGATGGTGGTGAACAGCTGTTTTAAAGACCTGGAGAGAGGAGTGGGATTGAAGAGAGTGAGTAGAAGTTGGTCCATATTCTCAGACAGCGAGATGTAGATGGAGTCATCACTGTTTGGTGGACGGTACAACACACATATGAACAAAAGGTGGGAGCGAAGGGGAAGCCGTAGCCAAAGGTATTCCTGGGGGTGAGGTGGAGAGAGGGCAGTGGAGGGCGAGTGAGGAAGAGAGTTTTTTTATAAAGATAGCAACCCCACCTCCAGGACGAGGCTCAGGTCTATCATACCGGAGGAGGGAGTAACCTGGGTGAGATACCAAGGAATCAGAGACATCATGAAGGAGGAAAGTTTCTGTTAAGCAGATCACGTCTGGTTTGTCAGAAGCAACCTGTATGGAGAGATCAGGTAAGTTTGAGTGAAGGCCCCGGATGTTGGAGGTCCATACTGTTAAGGAAGAGGAAGGGGGAGCATCGGATACAGAACAGGGCGGGGGGGGGGGGGGGGAGCGGTAGGGTAAGATGTGGAAGAGGAGGAAGAGGTAGGGAGAGCTGTTGAAGGTGTGTCGGAGATTACAGAATAGCTTGGCGAAAGGGAAGAATGGGGCGGACAAAAGGTTTGATGGTGATTGGGTGAGGCGCAGTGAGGTGTTATTTAACGAGGGGGTTAGAGCGAGGCAGAAGGTTGAGGGAGATGAAGGTGAAAGTTCTAAGGGGGAAGAAGCGGGGAGGACGCTTTGAGGAGGAGGGGTGAGAGGGGAGTCTAGGAGGGGAGGAGCGAGGGAGAGTCTTGGAGGGGAGGGGTGTGGGGGGAGATTTGAAAGGAATGGGTGATTGGGAAGATTTGGAGGGGAGGGGCAAGGGGGAAGATTTGAAAGAGATGGGTGATGGGGATGATTTGGAGGGGAGGGGCAAGGGGGTAGATTTAGAGGGGAGGGGTGATGGGAAATGCGATTTTGGGGTGATGGGATTTTGAAAAGTGTACGATTAATGGGAAACAAACATTTATTGCAAAATGAGTTTCTTGAGACATTCGAGTCAAAAATACGTTTGAGGACGCTGGAGGGAGGATGGAGTGCTGGAGAGTTTAGGGAATGAATGAAAGATGCACTATAAGAGATGCAATTTTTTTTTGGAATGAATAGATTTGGTGAGTGTGGTGAAAATGGATCAAAGTTTAACCCAGGTGTGACGCTCACTTAAACCACTGGGCGGTGTCTATAAGACCTCGGGACGTCCGTGACTCGAGGCCACTCCTGCGACTGTATACAATGACATGTAGAATTGAATGGTACGTACCCACATATATTCTAGGCTTGCTTGCATTGACTGATATATCCAATCTTTCTCATATGATGCCTTGATCCTGACATATATATTGCATGGTGTATTTTACAGGATGATGTCACGATCTTATTGAAATTAAACCTATCTATGGGACGAGTTGTGGATTTGGTTGATTTTCACAACACTTAATTTCAATAATGATCTTCGGGAATGGCGGGACACGAGTCTGGCGATGGCCGGATGAACGCGAATCACAGACGAGCGTTCCCGACATTCTCCGCGCTCCTGCGAGGCCCACCTCGGAGAAGAATGACCGGCGGAGGACCCGTCGAGCTAGCTCCAGCTACGGAGCTCCGACTACTCTCGCTGCCGGTCTGCCTCGAAAGGACCGGATGCGATGGGGACCTCGCAAGCCTTTTGCGGGACCGCGTCGTCAAAAGGCGAACTGCTCTCCTGAGGCCCGAACGCCGGAGCAGGCATGACGGACTCCGGCAAGACGCCTGGAGAACGATGCTACTGGGCAACGTCCTGCGGCCGAAACCCCGTCGGAACGACGGACCCGCTTGGAGCCGACGGCCTACCCGACCAACTGATTTGCGTGCCTCGGCCTGAGATGAGATGTCCACGCGAGTGTTCACGACACCCTTGACTGTCATGCCGCGCTCGGAAGCACCTCCACGCGCGAATCGCGCGCGCGGCACCCGTCGCGTGCACTGCTCTGTGAGGCCTACGATTCCGATCGCTGCTCGGAATCACCTCCTCCTACGCGACGCCGCACGCTGCACCCGTCGCGTGCACTACTCTGTGCCCGACCGATCGCTGCTCGGAAGCACCTCCCCGTGCGAATCGCGCGCGCTGCACCCGTCGCGTGCACTACTCTGTGAGGCCTACGATTCCGATCGCTGCTCAGAATCACCTCCTCCTACGCAACGCCGCACGCTGCACCCGTCGCGTGCACTACTCTGTGCCCGACCGAACGCTGCTCGGAAGCACCTCCCCACGCGAATCGCGCGCGCTGCACCCGTCGCGTGCACTACTCTGTGAGGCCTACGATTTCGATCGCTGCTCGGAATCACCTCCTCCTACACGAAGCCACGCTGCGCCCAACGCGGGCACCACTCTGCGAGGCCGGCGATTCCAATCGCTGCACGTCGGAATCACCTCCTCCCACGCGAAGCCACCCTGCGCCCAACGCAGGCACCACTCTGCGAGGCCAGCAATTCCAATCGCTGCACGTCGGAATCACCTCCTATGCGCGAATCGCGCGCTGCCCCATCGCGGGCACAACCCGATCAATCGCTGCTCGGTGGAATCACCTCCTACGCGCAAATCGCGCACTGCGCCCTTCGCGGGCACCACTCTGCGAGGCCGGCGATTCTGATCGCGGCTCGTCGAAATCCCACCTACATGTGGCTACTCAACGAGGCCGGCGAACTCCGCTGCCCGGAATCGCCTCAATGGAGGCTCGCTTGGCACCATACGAGGACTCGCCGCAGCACGGATGAGTTTCTAAGGACGTCGAGCGGGACCTTCATAGCCTTTCACGACACTCGGGCTCATGCTTATGATAGATGATCGTATACCATGTGTATTCTATATGACTAACTATGTCTAAAACTCCGGACAAAACACGGCCCGAAAGCTAAACAAACGAGACGCTACTTCAGGTCGTGATATGTATTCGATCCTTTGACCCGACAGCTAAACAAACGAGACGCTACTTCAGGTCGTGCAGTTTATCGCTGCCAAGCATGCTCGCCCACTCGACTCGGCGTGCTCGCCCTCTCGACTCGGCGTGCTCGCCCTCTCGACTCGGCGAAGCCGCACTGGTTCAAGGGCCGAGCTCAACTTTCGGTTTTCCTCGTATGCGGTGCCCCTAGATAAGCCATTTCACTCGTCGGCCGGGTTCGTATTCCGTACACCAATCTCGAGCCCGCTCGAATGCTGCTGCCCAATGGACGCGAGACTATAGATTTCGGTGTGCTACTTTACTCCGTCTGGGGATACCGCTCAACTGGAACTCGCCGTCAAACCCGCCCGCACGCGCCCGAACCAATTGATGACGTCATCGACTAAATCACGCGTTTGCTCTACAGCGCCATTAACTGCTTCCCGCGCTAGCGCCATCAGAGTACGTCTACCTGAGGTCGTCTACCTGGGTACCTCTACAGATAGCAGAAATACTCAACCTGACCGCCCCTGCCCGAATGTGCGTGTCATAACGTGGTGGCCTTCGAGGGCGACTAGCCAACATCGAGGATTTATGCCGTTAATCGATAAGGCACGGGGCATTTGGGGGTGCACGGTGACCCCCACGACACGGTAACATTGAGCGTTGCGCCCGACTCCCTCGTCTCCTGAGCAAGCCACGTGGGCACCGGCCCGCCGGATCGCCCTTGACTCTGGGCTTGTTGCTTCTAGGACTGGTCTCTTGGCTCGCCTCCACACATTTCGAGACTGCGAGACGCCTCGCCCGGCCGCTGCCTGATTGCGTTCCCTCTGACCCAGACTGTGAAGGTCGCTCGACTTCGGTGGGTGGTGCGCGGCTGCTATTTCACACTTCACAACGGGGGGGGGGGGGGGAAGGATGAGTGAGGGGGTGAGATGATGGTCCATCCATCCGGGCCATCCTCTCGGTATGTCGATCCATCCATCCGGGCCTCCATCCGGGCCATCCTCTCGGTATGTCGATCCATCCATCCGGGCCATCCTCTCGGTATCTCCTCTCGGTATGTCGATAGGATGGGCCATGGATGGACCATCATGGATGGCCGATCCCTCCGGGCCGTTTTCCATTTCTTGATCTCGACGTTTTCTCAATCCATCCGGCACAATCCCTCCGGGACGGTAGCCGGTATAGCCGGTATCGCCGCGTAGTCAATAGGACGGGCCATGGATACAATCCATCCGGGACGTCTCTCGGTAGCCGGTATAGCCGAACGGGCCATGGATGGACAATCCCGTTCTCTCGGTAGCCGGTATAGCCGAACGGGCCATGGATGGACAATCCCGTTCTCTCGGTAGCCGGTATAGCCGAACGGGCCATGGATGGACAATCCATCCGGGACGTTCTCTCGGTCGCTGGTACAGCCGGTGGTATAGCCGAACGGGCCCTGGATGAACGATCCATCCGGGACGTTCTCTCGGTAGCCGGTAGCCGGTGGTATAGCCGAACGGGCCCTGGATGGACAATCCATCCGGGACGTTCTCTCGGTAGCCGGTAGCCGGTATAGCCGATCTTCTCCGATCCTCTGCGCGCTGTGCTGCAGGTCGGGAGATTCTGCGCGCTTCGCTGGGAAGGCGCATTTCGGTCGTTTTGTGCGTCGTCGTAATCTGCCATGCCGGTCGTTCGGGCAGCCTTCGGAGGGCACTCGTGGCAAACGATTTGCTTGTAAAACTATTTGCCGGAGCTTGTAATTCGTACGCGCTGCCGTCAGAGGGCGCTCGAGTCTCGTGATTTCAAAACGGGGGACTCCGGGGTATCGAGTAACTCTCGTTATGGCTCTCGTCGGTTCTCTCCCTCGGCAATTCCATGACGTGGATCTAACGTGGATCGACCATGTACCCTTGGGAGCCAAGGCAGGTACAGACTTACTGTAATGGACTTACTGTAATGGCCTCCTGTCATGTAATCTTACTTACTGTTACAACTCCTAGGCCGGTACAGACTTACTGTAATTGACTTACACTGTCATGGCCTCCTGTCATGTAATCTTACTTACTGTTACAGCTTACTGTAAAGAGGCTTACTGATTTACACATCTTCCACATCGACACATCTGCCTGAAATGCGTTGCATTGCGACGAATGGACATTCGCTCTTCGACAAGGTACACCTTACATGCAAGGTACACCTTATGTAATGAGTTGCATATCGAAAAGGTACACCTTATCCAGCACATAGGCCTGTGAGACTAGACTATTGTGACCCACAGGCTCATCGTCTGCCAGTATCGGACATGTTTGCTAACCAGGCTATGAGTGTGCCTAGAGAACATCCGCCGTCCCTCCCTTCGCCTGATACACCCCTGCCTGAAGCGGTGAGGGCACTGAGGTGCCCCTCCGACACCTGCCTCCAGCGGCTACTCCGAAGCAGGGGACTCCGGGTTTAGGGACGTCGTACCCGGTAGTTTCCGAATCTGTGCTGGCAGGGTAATTCGCCACACTGACCGCTACGGATGGACCGACTGACCTGTACTACTGATAATGGATTTGTTTCGTATAGCGCTTTCC
Source organism: Myxine glutinosa (assembly GCF_964187855.1). Taxonomy (NCBI): domain Eukaryota; kingdom Metazoa; phylum Chordata; class Myxini; order Myxiniformes; family Myxinidae; genus Myxine; species Myxine glutinosa. The sequence goes on along the minus strand of NC_136261.1, from coordinate 86,558,719 downwards.
AGGAAGCCCTGAAGGCACTTTGACAGTGTGCGAAACATAACACAATGGCGCAAAGACAAGAATCAATAGGAATATTTATTTGACACCCCAATAATGATATAATGACTTCCTCTACCCATTAATGCTGACGCGCGCTCGCTTCCTGCCTAGTGGCAGCATAATTCTAACGGCGGGGAGAATGTGGTGAAAATGGATCAAAGTTGAACCCAGGTGTGACGCTCACCTAAACCACTGGGCGGTGTCTATAAGACCTCGGGACGTCCGTGACTCGAGGCCACTCCTGCGACTTTATACAATGACATGTAGAATTGAATGGTACGTACCCACATATATTCTAGGCTTGCTTGCATTGACTGATATATCCAATCTTTCTCATATGATGCCTTGATCCTGACATATATATTGCATGGTGTATTTTACAGGATGATGTCACGATCTTATTGAAATTAAACCTATCTATGGGACGAGTTGTGGATTTGGTTGATTTTCACAACAGTGAGCAAGTCGAAAGCATCCTTTTATAGAAGAAGAAGAAAAAGGTGTTATAGAATATGACAGAGTACAGGTCTTCAGGGGACAGATGAGACATTTTTTAACAACGTGATCACGTGATCACAAACAACGTGGTCGAAGAATGAACGAACAAATAAGAACGAATAAACGAATAAGAACAGAAGGAAATGTTTTTTTGTTTTTTTTGAGATTTTAAAACAAGGAAGTATGGGGTGAAAAGACCGTGAAAAACAGAGACCGGAAAGTAATTGCAGCGCGATCGGAGAACCGCTGAGACAAAATCAAAGCCTCAAGCCAAGGTCGGACACGGTAGCCTAGTACTTCGTGTCAGGGTTAGGATAAAATGATAGGGATCTAGAGAAGATTGACCATAGGTAACTGGAGATTTAAGTAGCAACATTATACAGGTAGTGGGGACGTAGGTAGATTAGTTTGGATTATAACAACGAGGGAGCGCAATAGTATAAGGGGCGACTGGGAAGCACAAGTTTCAGAAGGGAGTAGTCAGCTTAGATGATGCCGTGTGTGTGAGAATCTTTGCCGGTGAGCATGTTGAGCAAATGAGGCAATGCTCGTGAATGGTGCCATGTGTTTGTGTTGAAAGTGTATGGAGCAATGTATGAGTGAGTAATGGTGATTGTGGATTGTATTGAGCATGGAAGTGTATGGAGCAGTGTATGAGGAACAATTGTGGTTGTGCATTGTATTGAATGATTGAAGAAGCCTGGGAGGAAGGAGGGTGCAGGTGGCACCAGGTGTGATTGCACAGGTGTGCAAATGAACAGCTGTGTGGAATACATGGAGTATGGAATACATGGAGTATGGAATGGATGGTGTAGAGGGAGTATGGTGGAAACTGTGGAGTGGAGTGGATGGTGCGAAGGTGTGTATGGGGAGGATGGACCCCTTTCACGAATACCCGGGGGAGGGTAGTTTAAGAGTAGGTAGAGGGTATTGGTAAATTGTGGTGGATATTGGCATCTGTGGTGCGTGGTAGAAGAATGGTGTTTGGATGGGTGCATTAGTGACATGGAAATGGCTGGGCGTGTGGCCTGTTAGTGTGTGTAGTTAAATGGGCACTCCGCCACTGTGAGGATGTCGGCCAGTTGAGGCCGCAGGTGGGCTTTGGGAGCCGGTAGAGTTGTGAATGGGGCCCGAGGATCCGGAGGACGGACCCGGGTAGCCCAGTGTCAGAGAGGGCACCGAGTGGGGAGAGCGCCAGAGGGCCTTCCCCAAGTAGATAGGTTAGGGTAAGGAGCAGGTAAGCTCGGAGGCAACTGCAGTGGCGGAGGTGTGCAGGTGGGTGGACCTGCTGGGAGCGCCACACGACCCAGTCCTGAAATTGTGCAAAGGCACAGGGAGTTGAATCGGGGGAGTGAGACCCCAAATTGATGAGCACCACAGTTTGGTCAATGGGAGTTTGGTTCTTAAAACCACATAGTGTAAGACGGCCAATGGTTTGGCAGGGAAAGACCCCGGGTAGAGTAAAAGTGTTAAAGTCATTTAGAGGATAGTTAGGATTGAAATCTCCTCGCACCATCTACATCCACTCACCTGAGGTGATAACGGGACTCCACACCACACCATGATTGTTTTGTTTTTTTGTGCAAATGTTTTGGAATGGTAAGACGCATCATGACGTGGGTGAGACATTGTGCTGGTTGTTCCATCTCTTCCTCCTTAAGAGGGATTGATGATGAATTGGGTGATGGCAAATTTGGTTAGAGGGATTGTGGATGAATTTGGATTAGAGGAGATATGGGGAAGACGAGACGATAGTGATGAGTTTGTAAATGTGTAAATTGTTGTGTAAATATGGAGTAAGGGCAAGGGTAGAGTAGGTGACGGGGGGGGGGGGGGGGGGTGAGTGGCGTACGTTAGGGACGAGCTTTCTCCGCTCGCTCTCCAGGCGCACCTCACTCTGCATTGCCTTTATTGATGTGTACCCTTGCGCCCTTACCCATCGCTGACTCTGCTTTGTCTTCCTCCCCACCCATGGACTGTGCTATCTGGGCACTGAGGGAGAGTGTGCGGGAGATGCATCTGTGTGCCCGAGCCACCGCTGCCAGCTGCCTGGATCGATGCACCACCTTATGGACCACACGTTTGTGGCTAAGCACCACACCCATATGGACCATGGTACTGTGGCCGAGCACCACTGATGGACCCCACGTGTTGGGGCCTGGCCCCTCTGCTGGGACCGGCCACGATGGCCCAGGAAAGTTGATTGCGGACCACGGTGAGGTGGCCCCTTTTGCCATGCAGGTGGACCAACCATAGTTGGCCCCTGTGGACCCCAAATAAAAATGGACGCGTTTTGTGCCTTTTTATTATACTAGGGCATGCCCGTACTATATATATATCTAAAATTATATCCCCCCCCCTCTATTTACATGAAATGGTTTGGTCCATTCGCAAAGCCAAAGCGAACGGCTTGCGAGTACGGTGACAATCCCCCCCCCTCTATTTACATGAAATGGTTTGGTCCAAAGCGAACGGCTTGCGAGTACGGTGACAATCCCCCCCCTCTATTTACATGAAATGGTTTGGTCCAAAGCGAACGGCTTGCGAGTACGGTGACAATCCCCCCCCTCTATTTACATGAAATGGTTTGGTCCAAAGCGAACGGCTTGCGGAGTTTGGTAAAGAAATCGCCATAGCTCGGTAACTACTTGTCCGATTAATATGAAACCTTGAAAAGGCACATCCTCGGGTCCCCAGCAATATACCTGGCAAGTTTCAAGTATATCGGACCGGTAGTTGTCGAGAAACAGCGGTCGCATACACACAGACACACACACAGACACACACACAGAGATTACTGGAATTATAGATAGACTAGGGCATGCCCGTACTATATATATATCTAAAATTATATCCCCCCCCCCCCTCTATTTACATGAAATGGTTTGGTCCAAAGCGAACGGCTTGCGAGTACGGTGACAATCCCCCCCCTCTATTTACATGAAATGGTTTGGTCCAAAGCGAACGGCTTGCGGAGTTTGGTAAAGAAATCGCCATAGCTCGGTAACTACTTGTCCGATTAATTTAAAACCTTGAAAAGGCACATCCTCGGGTCCCCAGCAATATACCTGGCAAGTTTCAAGTATATCGGACCGGTAGTTGTCGAGAAACAGCGGTCGCATACACACAGACACACACACAGACACACACACAGACACACACACAGAGATTACTGGAATTATAGATAGATTGCAAATAGGCAGCAAGCCAGAAGAAAGGACAACACCAGGAAGAGACATCGGCCAGCAGAGGGAGCAGCAAGAAGAACAAGACCATCAGTTTGTTTTTTTATTGTATGTGTGCAATGTAGCACTGGATGATGCTTGATGGTGCTTATTGGTGCTTTGGTGCTTGCATGCTCGGGGATGCATTGCAATATCAATTCTGCATCCCCGGGCATGTGGAGGTGGTGTATCGGTGCAGTGCATGCTTTTTCCTCCCTCCTGCGGGATTCTTTTTGTTTCCCAAAGAAATGACAGGTCCTGGGTTCGCCATGTAAATATAATTAGTGTCTTGTAAATAATGCTCCCCACCGTAAATGTTTAGTTTGCGAATTCATTCCGTAATTCGGTTATCCCGTGGGTGTGAATCTGTTAGGCAGGATGGAATGTGGCAGGGAGACATACTTAATTGTGTTTAAAATTCAGGAGAGCATTCAGGAGAGCACGTACACGTTGAGGCATGCTGTTCACGAGATTTGCCAAGGTTTGGACAGGAATCGCTTGCCATGCAGTGACAATAGCCTGCTGCAATTCACGCACAGAGGTCGGCTGCTGGTCCAAGTGGTCGATTTGACGCATTAATTCTGCCCACAAGTTCTCTATCGGATTCATATCCGGGGACATGGCAGGCCACTCCATATGCTCTACACCACGGTCAGCAAGAAAGTGTTGGATCATGCGAGCACGATGAGGCCATGCATTGTCATCTTGGAAGACAAAGTTTCCTCGAAAGGCTGCATGAGCAAATGGAAGCAATGTTTCTTCCAGAATGGCCCTGTACTTGAACTGGTTCAGGTTTCCATTCAGAACAACCAGGTCAGTTTTTCCCCCTGCATGAAAAGCAGCCCAAACGGTCACCCAACCACCTCCAGCTTGGACTCTTGGCACTATACAATCTTTGTTGTAGGCTTCATGCACTTGTCTGCGCACTCGGACGCGGCCAGCTTGACGATAGACCAGAAATCTAGACTCGTCACTGAAGATCATGTGATTCCAGTGTCCTGGCTGCCATTGACGGTGCTCTCTGGCCCACTGCAATCGGCGCTGGCGGTGTTGTCTGGTCAGGCGTGGCTTTCTCAGGGGACGCCTGGCACGATAGCCTGCTTGAACCAGTCGTTGGTTGACTTGCCTTCTGGATACAGGCACATTTGTCAGTTGCTGCCACTCAGCCCTAAGCCGATTAGCTGACTTGGTACGGCCATTGCGGACTAACCGGTGCAGCTGGCGATCATCCCTCCTTGTGGGTCTGCGGGGATGTCCTGGCCTCGGTATTGGAGTAGGGACACCCCTCTGAGCATTTCGTTTCAGGATCTTTGACACCTGACCTTGAGTGATGCCATACTGCCGAGCAATAGCACGCTGTTTCATGCCGTAATTTCGTAAAGCCACCACTCCATGACAAACAGCATTGTCGAGTTGACGGACCATCTCCAGAGGAAGCGGCAATGACTTTTGGAGACGTGCAGCAGTTGTTTTCCACTAATACAGAACGCAACAACCCTTGTATACCCGACTGTGAAGCCAATCATCAAATGCACCTGTGCGTACATTTTGCCACGCCACCTGTGATATAATCCTGTTGTTGACTTCTTGCTGCGACAGACAATCAGTGACATCGTTCTTTTAACAAATAAATCACCAAAGTGTAAAAGAAACTCACCAGATTGATATACTGAGTTAAGAAAGTAAACCCGTCAAGAAAAAAAAAAAATTCCATATTAAATGCCAAGTCTGTATATAAATATCTTGTAAATGATAGCACTCTGAGCAGTAAAAAAAAAATTCTGAGCACTCTGAGCAGTAAATTTCAAAAAAAAAATTCTAAACTAATTTATTCCTAGATTATGCTCAATAAATTTCATCCTGATCGGATGAAGTTTTGTACTTGTCGAATTATGACGTCATAGTGGAGGCACCTATGACATCATCATTAACATATTTTATTCCCCATGGTGAGTTCTTTACAATGAGCCATGTCTCAATTTTTTCTATTCAGCGCTTTTGGAGAGAAAGAGGTGCAAAGTTTTTCGATTTTTCCAAGATGGCGGCAAAACCACATGACCTATGGCGTCATAGTTATCATTAAAAAATTGAAGAGCTCGAGTTGCACCTATGGTGAAGATTTCCTGTTAATCGGACCAACGGTTGCAGAGAAAATCATATTTATTCTGTGCGGACAAACAAATAGACAAACGGACTCAAATGCAATACCCTCTCCTCTGGTGAGGGTAACTCGTTCTCTTCCTCAGAGGCGTTGAGTGTGGTTTTAACTGTTGGGTGTGGTATTAACCGCTGAGTGTGGTGTTCACCACTAAGTTCCGTTGGGGACGGTTGACATGATGGATTGGTCCAAGTCCTTGCCAATCACAGGGTTTCCCCGCATTCAAATGACTCTGTCGTTTTTGACATTGTAATTGATTGTGTCGTAGTTTGTATGTGGGGTGTTCGTCGATGTGTCAGTTGATGGAGTTTTTAGTCAGAGTACCAGGCCTCGAAAATGTCGCGGTTCACTCTCAAAGATCCTGTGCCAAGGATCGTGGTCTGATTCCATGTGTGTGTGTGTGTGTGTGTGTGTGTGTGTGTGTGTGTGTGTGTGTGTGTGTGTGTGTGTGTGTGTGTGTGTGTGTGTGTGTGTGTAGCAACGAATGACAACCTGTCTTGTCATCTTCCAGCACGTTGGTGTTCAGTTAGCCTTGTGGTTAAGCGTTTGGACGTTTGGCTCACATAATTGGCTTCACAATCTTCACATTGTCGGTTGTAGATGACATTCTTTCTGTCAAATTTGTTCACCTGGTCTTTTGGCTTTGACACCTGTGCTCGTAAGGATGTTTGTGGGTGCTGTTGATGTTGTTTTCACATTGAATTCTGCTTGTGGTTTCGGAAGTGTGTTGTATGTATGGAAGTGCCACCATGTGTGGAGGTGTGGTTGGATTGTTGTTGCTGTAGTTGGATTTCCGGCGACGAGATTTGATAAATGCATTTGGGTAGTGGTTTTCTCGCTGTAGTTGAGTGACGTGCAGCATTTCCTTCCAGCGTTGTTCATGGTCACTGCAGTGTGTTTTTGCACGATCTACTAAGCTGCGAACACAACTTCTGTGGCAGGTGGGATGGCCACTACGGTAATCCAATACTTTGTCTGTGTTAGTAGGTTTACGGTACACCTGTGTGTAACCTGCCATTTCCGTCACTGGAAAGATGTACATCCAGGAATGGTAGAGACCCAGCCTGTTCGACTTCACATGTGAATTGTATTATTGGCCATGTTGAATTTATGTGTGTGTGGATACGGTCAACATCCTCCTTTAAGATCACAAATGTGTCGTCAATGTACCGCAGCTACAACCTCGCAGAAGGTTCACCATGTAGTGTTAGATCTTCAAAGCGTAGCATCACCAATTCGGCGATGAGCCCTGAGATGGGTGAGCCCATCGGGGTTCCTTCATGTTGATGATATATGGTGTTGTCGAATATAAAGTACATTGATTTGAGGCAGAGTTGAATGAGTACCCATTGTGGGACTATGCGGAGGCATATTGGCGACACAGCCACATTGTTCTAGATGATTTATTGATTAATCGATTAATTATTTAATTATTTGAATAATGACTTGAATAATTTTTTGAAAGTTACAGATTTGAATGAAACAGTGGTGTTTTAGATATTCTATTAGCCAATTGATGAATAATTTAATTAGTTTACGATTATTATATATTTATTTTCGTTATTAATCACTTACAGACTTGGCATTTAATATGGAATATTTTTTTTTTCTTGACTTGGGTTTACTTTCTGAACTCAGTATATCAATCTGGTGAGTTTCTTTCACCCTTCGGTGATGTCTTTGTTGAAAGAACCATGTCACTGATTGTCTTTCGCAGCAAGAAGTCAATAACAGGATTATATCACAGGTGGCGTGACAAAATGTAAGGACAGGTACATTTGACGATTGGCTTCACAATTGGGTATATAAGGGTTGTTGCATTCTTAATTAGTGGAAAACAACTGCTGCACGTCTACAAAAGTTATTGCCGCTTCCTCTGGAGATGGTCCATCAACTTGACAATGCTGTTTGTCATGGAGTGGTGGCTTTACGAAATCTGGCATGAAACAGCGTGCTATTGCTCGGCAGTATGGCATCACTCAAGGTCAGGTGTCAAAGATCCTGAAACGAAATGCTCAGAGGGGTGTCCCTACTCAAATACCGAGGCCAGGACGTCCACGCAGAACCACAAGGAGAGATGATCGCCAGCTGCACCGGTAGTCTGCAATGGCCGTACCAAGTCAGCTAATCGGCTTAGGGCTGAGTGGCAGCAGCTGACAAATGTGCCTGTATCCAGAAGGCTAGTCAACCAACGACTGGTTCAAGCAGGCTATCGTGCCAGGCATCCCCTGAGAAAGCAACGCCTGACCAGACAACACAGCCAGCGCCGATTGCAGTGGGCCAGAGAGCACCGTCAATGGCAGCCATGACACTGGAATCACGTGACCTTCAGTGACGAGTCTAGATTTCTGGTCTATCGTCAAGATGGCCGCATCCGAGTGCGCAGACAAGTGCATGAAGCCCACAACGAAGATTGTATAGTGCCAAGCGTCCAAGCTGGAGGTGGTGGGGTGACCGTTTGGGCTGCTTTTCATGCAGGAGGCAAAACTGACCTGGTTGTTCTGAATGGAAACCTGGACCAGTTCAAGTACAGGGTCATTCTGGAAGAAACATTGCTTCCATTTGCTCGTGCAGCCTTTCGAGGAAACTTTGTCTTCCAAGATGACAATGCACGGCCTCATCGTGCTCGCATGATCCAACACTTTCTTGCTGACCGTGGTGTAGAGCATATGGAGTGGCATGCCATATCCCCGGATATGAATCCGATAGAGAACTTGTGGGCAGAATTAACGCGTCAAATCGACAACTTGGACCAGCAGCCTACCTCTGTGCGTGAATTGCAGCAGACTATTGTCACTGCATGGCAAGCGATTCCTGTCCAAACCTTGGCAAATCTCGTGAACAGCATGCCTCGACGTGTACGTGCTCTCCTGAATGCTCGTGGGGGTTACACGAAGTACTGAACTGTAATTTTACTGTCCGTAATCCCAGTCATAATTTAGCTTTTGTTTTTGTTGAATTTTTTTTTTGGCTAATGTGCAAAATAAAGAGATACTTCTGGAAAACGTACAGAAGTTTAACACAGTACTGTCCTTGAATTGAGTTCGATATCAGTTTCCATCATTTTCAAGGATCAATTTATTTGCTTCGAAATGTCAAATGTGGTTTTTGTTTCTTTTAAAGGTCACATTAACAAAATCTAGAATAATTTCAACATAATTCCAATGAACTTTTGGTTCTAAGTCATCTTGAAAAGTATGTTCACCCCCACAAAAAAAAGATTCCATATTAAATGCCAAGTCTGTATTTGTTTTCTTTCTCATCTCGGCAATATCTCAGCCACCTTTTGAGCTAGAAAGCTGATATTCAGACATGACAGTGACCAAATGATGTGGCTATATTGGAACTTTTTGATTTATTCATTAATCAATTAAATATTTTTCTGATTAATTACTTATTTTATTTTCAAAAAGTTACAGCTTCGGATGAAACACTGGTGGTTGAGGTATGCTATTAGCCAATTGATTAATTACTTTACGATTTTTTTTTTTAATTACACAATTAATCAATCAATTATTGTACACCTCTCCCTCCCAATACCGTTTATATGTGCTGCCTGGGGGTATCGCCGGGTGCCGAAGGCGACCCGGCAATGCCGTGCTGGAGGATATTAATTTATTTGGCATGGGGGCGGTGTACTTTGAATGTATCTGCACTTGTTTCTTGTTTTCACTTCTCTATTTCATCAATTGTTTTCGCTTAATTTAAGGCCTGGCCTCAATAAAGACTACTAGTCAGGGCCCTTAGGGATATTTTGGGGCCGTTTGGTTCAAATTCTTCCAAAAGCACCATATTTGGCCCAGATGTTGCCCATGCCATACTCTTTCGATTTTTGACGGGCGCCAAAACGGGCGCCCCCCTCCCCCCCCGGGGGCCCCATATTGGCGAAATACTAAATGGCCGCCACCCAGATTAGAGGAAAATCAGTTAAATAACCAAAAGGGTTGGAATCATGTACGATACCACTTTTCAGGGGTTTTCGAGGTCGAGGAATCCAATTATGTTATTTTGATGATTTGAGGTCAAGGTCAACCCTCAAGGTCATCTTAAAGGTCATTTTTGAGTCAAACATGTCGGTTTTTGAGTTTTTTTTCAAGATTTACGCGAGGTTCACCATTTTATGTTTCTGGGTTGGGTAATCGAACTCTGACCTTATTTTTGACAATTAGAGGAAATATTTACATGTCTATTTCCTAATTTTCAGGCATATGCAGTTCATCAGTCTAATTACAAAGGTACGGATTTTGATGTTTTATGAACTGTATGCCATATCCTTGTGTTTAATTTTTGTGCGATCATGATCCGGGTTCATGTATACATGATTGTATACATGTCATAAATATGATGTCATAGGTCATGTGACCTGGCGGCCATATTGGATTTTATGAAAATCTTAAAAATGGATCCCTGCCTTCATTTTTCGATCGATTCATTTTGAACTTTGACCACTTATAGTACGCCATGTGATTGGATGCATATCCTAATTATGACGTCATAGGTCAGGTGACATGGCGGGATGGACCGGTATGGTCCCCGGATCATACCGCCCTTGGCGCCCATCAAAAATCGAAAGAGTATGGCATGGGCAACATCTGAGCCAAATTTGATGCTTTTGGAAGAATTTGAACCAAAATATCCCTCAGGGCCCTGACTATACATAATTCATGAATGGAGCCTTTTACGTTAAAAAAATTAAAAAAAATTAAAAGAGCATTGCAAGTGAGACCGAAAGAGAGGTCATCGACCTGTCAATGATGTGAGAGCAAAAGGACTTGTGCTTTGGCCTCATTGGGAGAGATGCCAATAACGTTTAAAGTTTGTACATTCTACAGAATCCAAAAGCCATAATATGGTGGAGCACCAGTCTATAAGGGAAAGCCATACTCTATTGAGCTTGGACAAATGCTTTGTACACTGCGAGTAGTTCTGATCAAGTGTCAGGAATTATTTGAAATGACAGTGGTTGCCTCTTCTTCGGCAATATTTTGAAGCCAGCTTTGCTGTATGGACATCCCAGGAGAGGTCGTTGCTAATGGTTAGGGTGAGAATTAAAAAAACTGGACCTCTTCCGGTGGCCAAGCATAGAAAGTCAAGTTGATTTAATGATTTTTCCACAATTGCAGGGGCAACTGAGATTTTTCCAGGAGCAAAAGATGTGTTCCATTTGTCAGATCAGCATCAAATCAGGTCCAATCAACCCTAACTTGCGGGGTAGCATCAACGTCTTAGTGCACAGCTGTGCTGCTGATGCAATGCCGCTTGTATGTTTGGGCAGGAATTTGGAAATTGTACATTGGTGATGGGGATAGCTCGTCTACTCTTCACAAAGGACACTGTGGGATCTTCAATGCACTTGTCTGCCAACTAATGCCGGCAGACAGGACACCCAGTTTAACATCCATTCGAGGAATGCCACACACAATGATGAATCACCCTGCTGGTGAAACACCAGGATAACAGTTTATAGCTGGGCCCACATTCGATCCCAGGCTAGACAGCTTAGAGGTGAGTATGCATTCATCTAGGCCATCCTGCCAGCGTTAGAGTACATTACCCACATCACATTGCAATTCCATAAAAACTGGGTGCAAGAAGGAAACCAGCCCACATATTATGGCCATATACGTTTTAGGAGAGGTGAGGATGCCAAATGGGAGGGGATTCAATCATTGATCAAGGGAGACACAAAGGTTGTCACCCAAGGAAAGAGGAAGAGAGAAAGCAGCAACATCATGAGTATTATACTTGACCTTCATAAAATTTGATGGAAATTAATTTAGCAGTAACAAGAGTTTCAATCAAGAATGTCTGGTGTAACTCAAAAGGTAATGTGATGTTAAAGTCTGGATGGGGACATCATTAGGTGAGCCTGATTAAGCAATAAACTGTACAAAACTTACCCCTGCTAAATCATTCACCATTTTTCCATTGAAAACTATCCCCGATACAGTTTTGATTTCATTATCGAAAACTCATGTCGTTTTCCTTGTCACTTTCAATGCTGATGAATTAAAGCTCATATCTTCAATATATAAATACAAAAGCTAATCAGTTATTTTGCTGGAAGCCAATCCTTTTTGGATTCACTGCACTGAAATCGCTATGAGCAGTATTCCTTTAAAATTCCCTTCCCATAAATCAACCCCTGAATCTCAACTGGTGCCCAATAACACAGAAATATCCTCGAATTGCGTCAAATTAAATGGAAAGACCCAAATGAGAGCATTCCATACTCAAGGAAGCACTGGTTACACCGACACCATTGTCTATTGACAATGTGTTCAAAGTTATGGTAAAAAGTCAACAGACTTAATATCTTAATAATATCTGTCAATTACACCATTGCAATATCAAGAGAGGCTCAGAAGTGCATCAAAGGGCAGACAAACCTGCTAACAAGGAATAGTAGTAGTACAAGAAGTAGTAGTAGTAGGACTAGTAGGACTACTACTACTATTCTTTAATGGTCCAGATTATTCCCATCTTGTGGGGTGAGCTGAATAATGTTTTTGGCCCAACTCTTTCATAAACTGGCTGAGCGGACATGAAATTTGACTGAAGGTGGCAGAAATTTGTAATTTGTTCAGGGTGCTGCCGATAACGCACCTACTCGTCGTATAATACACTATGGTCCATCAGCTAATACTAGCATATGGTAACACCAGCTTAAAATACATCCAAAGGAAGGTGCTCTTTTTTTATACAATGCACTATCGAGAATCAAACCCAGACTAACCAGATAAAGTCAAGTGTGCTTGCTACCTTTGCATCATTATGTCAGATACAGATAAATCCACTTAGCGAAGGTGCATTTCCTGTCATCTTTGCCTGCAGAATAATGCACATTCACCTTTTGAAGTTGCTGATTTCCATTCACTAAGGATATATTTAAAATGCCACACAACGAACCTGCTAAGCATGCACCTCAAACTGACCTGTGATTTCAGTCCAATTTGCCTACCTCATTAAGCATCCAGAGCCTGGATGCAAGTACAATGTACAAAGGAGATCTACCAAATCATTAGAACGGAAAAACATCAATAATAAAAACATATGTCACCCACAGGGTGAACCGTATCTTGCCAAAATGTGAAAATTCCGTTTTTTCGTCATGAAGTCATCAAATGACGTCATAGCGTCAAACTGTTTACAGATCTGGGAAGCACTCATCAAGGGCATTCATATGAGGTATTACTCGATATGGTACCTACGATTTCAAAATTTGACCTTGGGGTCAATAATTTTCGACCTCCAGCGCTAACCATGAAGGTCAAGGCCGATCGCCACCAAAAACTAATCAGCTGAGCGCCGGACCATATACTAGATTCCCATGAAGTTTGGAGACGATCCGATCAAAGTTACTCAAAAAATTAGTGTTTCGTCGACCTCCATGATTGACCACAAAGTGACCTTGACCTTTGACCTTGACCTTCAAAATTTAGTGTGCTGAAGGGTATCTCTATAGGACTCTGATATGCGAAGTTACAGGAGTTTCCAATAATAACTGTGGTCTACAGAGTGATCTAAACGTGAAAAAAAAATGATTAACCACAAACAAAAAAACAAAAAAACAAACAAACATACAAGCTGACTAATACATCTTGCAAAAACTTCGTTTTGGCAAGATAAAAATAAAAACATATGTCACCCACAGGGTGAACCGTATCTTGCCAAAATGTGAAAATTCCGTTTTTTCGTCATGACGTCATCAAATGACGTCATAGCGTCAAACTGTTTACAGATCTGGGAAGCACTCATCAAGGGCATTCATATGAGGTATTACTCGATATGGTACCTACGATTTCAAAATTTGACCTTGGGGTCAATAATTTTCGACCTCCAGCGCTAACCATGAAGGTCAAGGCCGATCGCCACCAAAAACTAATCAGCTGAGCGCCGGACCATATACTAGATTCCCATGAAGTTTGGAGACGATCCGATCAAAGTTACTCAAAAAATTAGTGTTTCGTCGACCTCCATGATTGACCACAAAGTGACCTTGACCTTTGACCTTGACCTTCAAAATTTTGTGTGCTGAAGGGTATCTCTATAGGACTCTGATATGCGAAGTTACAGGAGTTTCCAATAATAACTGTGGTCTACAGAGTGATCTAAACGTGAAAAAAAAATGATTAACCACAAACAAAAAAACAAATAAAAATCACCCACAGGGTGAACCGTATCTTGCCAAAATGTGAAAATTCCGTTTTTTCGTCATGACCTCATCAAATGACGTCATAGCGTCAAACTGTTTACAGATCTGGGAAGCACTCATCAAGGGCATTCATATGAGGTATTACTCGATATGGTACCTACGATTTCAAAATTTGACCTTGGGGTCAATAATTTTCGACCTCCAGCGCTAACCATGAAGGTCAAGGCCGATCGCCACCAAAAACTAATCAGCTGAGCGCCGGACCATATACTAGATTCCCATGAAGTTTGGAGACGATCCGATCAAAGTTACTCAAAAAATTAGTGTTTCGTTGACCTCCATGATTGGCCGCAAAGTGACCTTGACCTTTGACCTTGACCTTCATAATTTTGTGTGCTAAAGGGTATCTCTAAAGGACTCTGATATGCGAACTTACAAGAGTTTCCAAAGGGAACTGTGCTCTACAGAGTGACCTAAACAATGCGAACTAAAGCAATACAATATACATGAAAAGTGCAGTTTTTTCGTCATAACGCCGTCAAATGACGTCACATTGTCAAACTAGTTATATGTTTGGAAAGCACTCAACAAGGGCTTCAATTTGAGGTACTACTCGATATGGTAACTGAAACTTGAAAATTTTACCTTTTGGTCAAAATTGAATGACCTTCAAAATGACCTTGAAGGTCAAGGCCGATCGACACCAAAAACTAATCAACTGAGCGCCATACCACACCCTATATACCCACCAAGTTTGGAGATCATAAGATCAAAGTTACTCAAAAAATAAGGGTTTCGTAATTTGACCTTGGGGTCAATAATTTTCGACCTCCAGCGCTAACCATGAAGGTCAAGGCCGATCGCCACCAAAAACTAATCAGCTGAGCGCCGGACCATATACTAGATTCCCATGAAGTTTGGAGACGATCCGATCAAAGTTACTCAAAAAATTAGTGTTTCGTCGACCTCCATGATTGACCACAAAGTGACCTTGACCTTTGACCTTGACCTTCAAAATTTTGTGTGCTGAAGGGTATCTCTATAGGACTCTGATATGCGAAGTTACAGGAGTTTCCAATAATAACTGTGGTCTACAGAGTGATCTAAACGTGAAAAAAAATGATTAACCACAAACAAACAAAAAAACAAACATACAAGCTGACTAATACATCTTGAAAAAACTTCGTTTTGGCAAGATAAAAAACAAACAAACATACAAGCTGACTAATACATCTTGCAAAAACTTCGTTTTGGCAAGATAATAAACCAAACAAATTTTATTCAATGCAAAATTATTGGAAACAATCAAGTTTACAAAAAAGGCACTGCGTGGTAACAAATGCAGCTATAAAAGTGAACAAGTCAAGTCAAAGTGCAAAGGTATTGAAAGGGATCAGCAAAAGCACCCAATTTCTTAAATGAAATTACAAATAAAGTGTTATCTCTGAAAGACATTAAGCAAGAGGTTGTATTGCATATTAAATATTGAGAAACTTTCGGACAACATTAAACAAATTATGAAAAAGTTCCATTTAGTAGATTTTCCCTTGACATCTATATAGTTCACACATAAAATCCGGTTCAACAATTATAATTATGATGCAATATATATATATATATATATATATATATATATAAAAATAATATATTTCCCTTCAACAGGCATCATCTGACTTGATAATTTGGACGAGACGAGTCTAGTCGAAAAAAGAAAAAGACAGGCTTACAGGTGGAATTCCCCATATGTGAATCACTACTGACGTTGAAACCCATGACATTTACATTTCACAAAAGATATAACCAAACCAAAATAACCAAAAGAGACGGTTAATAAGAGAATGAAAATAACAGATTGAACGATTCCACCATGAAAGCTGGCCCCTATCCAGAAGACCAAATCAAACTACCAAACTTGATTTGCAATCGATAAAAAAAAACCTACAAAGAATGCATGTACAGAATGTGTACTATACCTTGGCATAATCCCAAAAAAGTATTGAATTAAATATCAGTACAAATTCAATATTGCCTAAAAGGCCTTGTTCATATTGGAATGTGGACTGAACATAATGAACAAAGACCGTTTGCAGTGGCAGCTTTCGATCGCTATGAAGACACTTGATCATGGCTCTGCCAATACCAGATTTTGGTATATCACCCGAGTCATAGAAAAATAATAATGATCCCAATATCTTTGTAAAGACATAGAGGTCATGCAGGTGAAGCGTTTGCAAAAAAAACAAAAAAAACCATTCAGTTAGTTTGGAGGCTTTCCCACATCTACTGTGATATTGGTGTAGAGTGGGCAGACATCTTTTTTCACGAGCTGATACTTCAGAGAAGTTAGCCCATCGGTCTTCATGCTCCACCTTGTCTCATGGATCTGTGTGAATCTGTGGAAGCATTTGACAAGGCGAAACAGAATTATGCAAGATGGTTAAAGAGGACACAAACTGATGAAGGGTGATTTATGAACGGACATAGGTTGTGAAAATTAAAAAGATCAAATTCTTGGAAAGAACGACCAGAAATGTGATGACTTTTACTTGGCAGGAGAGATGAGTGCATCAAACATGTTTAAAACATACAATATTGATGTGCTGTACATCGATTACTCATGAGACACACATCGGGGATAAATGATGCTACATGTCATATGTGACCTTTGAAAATGCCAGTGCCTCATCTTGCTTAGTTTAGTGCAGAAAATAATAAATGGCACCAACCGTTTTGGATTCGGTTCATTTTTAGCATCCCTCTGATGTTTAATCATCCTGTATCGGCCTATATTGCTGTCTGGACGTGATATCTTCATGCCTTGCAGGGTTATTCTGCAGAAGATAGAGGTTTTGTCAACGCAACGAGTACATGAATGATGAAAGTAAAATGCACAAAAGAAAACAAGAGGGAGAATTGCTTTGCCACACATATCCCATGCTGGTCCCAGTAAATGTTCTTGGTCCAAACACTCAGCAATTGTGAGCCATTTACAGTGGACCAAAGCTACAGAATACATTGCATTTTCTCTAAATGATCACAATAAAGCCATGTACCAAGTTTCTGTTGAATATGTTAAAGGGTAAAGGGGAAAAGTCTCGCAAACCACAGGTGGGATGGACAAACGGACGGAGAGCAAACATATAGTCCCCATCCAGTGAAATCAGTAGGAGAATAATAATAAGTTAAAGTCAAAGCAGGACACACCTGTTGTATATATCATCGTCCTCTCCTCCCCAACCCCAGTAGTTATTTGGGAAGCCATTGATCTTTAAGAATTGCACTTTTGATAGGCCAGATACCCCACCAAAATATCCAGTGTATGGCAACCTGAAAAAAAAAAAAGATTTGTTAAAACATGCATGACTCCACTCTCTAAAGTGCAGAACATGCAGACCTGTGCAGAATGAAAACAATAAAAAAGAATAAAAAATATCTGACAGAAGAATAAACTAGTCAAAGAGCAATCACGAGGAATAATTCAAAACTGCATGCCTTTTAACCAATATTGTCATTGACATTTAATTAAACAGGCAGAGAGAATATATTTTTCAATAACGTCATCTACCTCTCTGAACAAAAAATACAGTAGATTCTGTCTTGAGACACTAGCTCGAGTGCAAAACCCAAACTGGTCTCTAAAAACAGGTGGTCCATCTGGGCAGATTTTTAGATACAAAAAACTAGTCATTAGGCAATGCGTTAAATTATATGTCAAAACATATTACTTAACCTGCTGGACAGAGGCGACTTTAATCATGGTTGTCAAAAGCATCAAGTTATACTTGGCCCATGCTATTGGTAGTTACTCTTTTCAGGTAGTTATAAAATAAGAAAATATAAAATAAGCCTGGTGTTGGTGTAGCGGCTAGGGTGCCAGCTTAGGATCCTATGATCCTGGGTTCGAATCCCGGTCGATCGCTGAATTAACGCCAGGGGGGTTGACTCAGCCTGTCATCCTTCCGAGGTCGGCTAATTCAGTACCAGTTCACTGGTAATTCCCTGTGTGTCGTAAAAAGGCAACAAACAGGGTTGGCGGCAGGAAGGGCATCCAGCCATAAAACATTGCTTCAAAAAGGGGACCAACAAAAACAACAACAACCACGGTGCCCGAAAAAGTCCAACCCCCGCTTTGCGGGGAAAAATGGCCTCTAAAGGTGTTTTTTTTATTATAAAATAAGGAAATACCTCCGTGCCTCAAATTGATGGTCGGAAATGAGAGGTGGTCACTCATTCTGGTGGTCTCTCTAGAAAATAACGACTGTATCTCAAAACTATCCGAGAAATGAATACCCTTCTAAAGCCAAGTACACATTTCCGGATTTTCCTCTGTTGCCATAGATTGTTATCCATTTTTTTTGTTTTGTTTCTCCATCATGTTGTGTGCTTATTGCACTGTCTGCTTGGATGCATGTGTCGTTATGTTGACAGCTCTTCCATTTGGGTTGGCGCCCCTGCCTCACACCTTGCTCAACTTGACGCTGTTGAAACCAAGGCCTTCGAGATCATTGGAATCTTCTGTGATGTAGCCGAGTCTATGGGACTATCACTTTGACATCGGAGATCAGTCGGTGGTCTCTATCTTCTCCCACCTCCTCTGGTCTTGAACCCTCTGCTCTTTCCGTGATTTGTCTTCTTCCCCACCCCCACCCACCCTGGTATCTGCAGGATGCACAAGATCTGCCAATAACCCCCTTTCTGGTGAAACTCCCAGCTCATGTCCACTCATTTGTTCCACTTTTCTCCCACCTGTGGAATAAACTTCCACATTCAGTATGTTTGGCCCATTCTCGTTCCTCATCTACATAAAATACCTCACCAGTGCTCTGAAAAACCCTCCCTTCCTTTTTTGCAGATAGCTTCACATTGTATTGTACAGCACCCCATCCATCTCCGAGGCAGCAGCTGTCTGTCTCTGTCTCTTTGTCTCTCTCTCTCTCTGTCTCTGTGTCTCTCTCTCTCTCTCTGTCTTTGCGTCTCTCTCTGTTTCTGTGTGTCTCTCTCTCTCTCACATTAGACACTGGTCTAATAAATGGAACAGGTCATCAAATCCTGGAAATATATATCCTCTTATATCGAGAGAGAGCAGCAGGCCTTGTGATTCTGCTTCTTTGTGGGAGATGCCAATTATCCAGTAGACATTTATGAAGTGGGGACACCAGCCCGACAAGGGTGAGTATTACTCCCTAGAACTACAAACAAAGGCCTAGTAGACCGAGAGAAGTTCAAATTTACAAAGGAGGAACCTGGCACAACAGAGGGTGCCAGTCTGAGGCTGACTTTGCAGGCCAGCATTGATGTGTGGTCATCCCAGGAAACATCACAACTCCTGGTTGAAGGTAGATTATGAGAAGATTAGATTAAAGGCCTATAACCAGAAACCAAGAGACCATATCTCTTCCAATGGTAGATTATGGTAATACAGGGTGTTTATAAAGTCCCTATCTATTTAGCTACCCGTTATTTCTCTGAAATAGATAGAGACTTTATAAACACCCTGTATGTAGATAGGTTAGTCCGTTGGATAGCCCTTGAGATGAAATTGTTGGTTCCATCTTTGAGCAGTGCCCTCCTTCTTTGATTCATTCCTTATGATGCAATTCCTGCGCCCATCGCTCGGGGAGCGGTCTATATAACCACCTGTAAAGTGAGGAGGGGTCATTATTGCTGTCTTGTGCCTTCAAGTTGGTAAGATTGATTATGAACATGCTTATGTACCTGCTAATGTCTCTGCATTGCCTCAATGTTAATGAAGGTGCTCAGGGATGCTTGCTTATTAGTGCTTTATGTTCTCTTTATAGATGTGTTGCATTCAAGTGAATAAAAGCTCACATCGGAGACTTCTGGTGAACGTCTTTTATTTCACCACAGCCCTTCTGGAGAGACAGTGTGAGAATGTGAGATTTGCCTGTAATGAATGATATGTGCCAGCAGAGAGGGAAGCATCTCCTCCTGACCTACATGTGGGATGTGCCATTGTACAGCATAATGTGGACTCATCAGCAAAGAGAAAAATAATGTTCTCCATAGCAAATTTAATAGTTATCCAAGCTTTGATAACAGTACATGGGATCATGTCACGTGGTATTAAATAATGAACATGGTTCCAATGCATACTTATTATAGAGACCAAAGAGGAGAAGAAGGGGGTTGTGTATATTAAAAAAAGAATAGAGTTTGGGGAAGTGAAAGGGGGTGGGAGGGGATAGGGAGGTGTTACCAAATTTTGCCACATACATGTACATAAGAAAGTTTATTGTCCTTATCCAGCCTAATCTGGCAAACTTGGATCATTTCTTGCCAAGTATAATTAATTAAGTCACAGTGAAATGAAACTGTTCCTTGGATGGATACCACTGCCAACCTTAAAATGGGTTCTTTTTTTTGTTGTTGTTTAGTGGATTTTGGGCATGACCATCTTTTACAAGACTCACATTATATTCTTGCTCATGAGTTAAATTGACGGCAACAAGTCAACCACCACATCCATTTGCATTTTGTTATGGCTGCCATTACTACTTAACCAGAAATGAGGAGCAAGCAGAAATGATCTTCCATGGAGAATGAGGAATGAGCCATCAGGGTTTTTACTGACAATCTTTCTTTGAACAAGTGAATCCACTTGGATTCCGCCCAGGTTGGCACATGGAAATTATGATGTAGCATAATTATCATCTCGGGTCAAGATTTGAAATTATGCCATGGTTTTTGTAAAATTGCTACTAGTATTCACATTATGTTCACATTCATTCACATTCACAGGGTCCTCTGGGTCCTCTGGGCATTTGGGTCCTCTGGGTCATTTTCTGGTCTGGGTCTGGCAAATTTTCATTGACATTTGCCCAGTTTCAACTTTTATTGACCCAGAGGGTCATTTGGGTCCTCTGGGTCATTTGGGTCCTCTGGGTCATTTGGGTCCTCTGGGTCATTTGGGTCCTCTGGGTCATTTGGGTCCTCTGGGTCATTTGGGTCCTCTGGGTCATTTGGGTCCTCTGGGTCATTTGGGTCCTATATTCCTATCCTATAACATATATATCCTATAACCTATCCTATATATATCCTATATCATATAACATATATCCTATATATCCTATAACATAACATATAACAAATATATCCTATATTATGTACTAGCGAGCGGCCGCGTACCAGCCAAAGGGGTAGCCCATGGTTAGCCTAAATATAGATTTGATGACGTCATGTTTACACATCTGAGCGACAGAAACTGTCTACACATCTGAGCGACAGAAACGTCTACACTGTTGGAGCTTCACTTTTGGAGAGACAGAAATTCTGGGTCATTTGGGTCCTCTGGGTCATTTGGGTCATTTGGGTCCTCTGGGTCATTTGGGTCCTCTGGGTCATTTGGGTCCTCTGGGTCATTTTGGTCCTCTGGGTCATTTGGGTCCTCTGGGTCATTTGGGTCCTCTGGGTCAGTTGGGTCCTCTGGGTCATTTGGGTCCTCTGGGTCATTTGGGTCCTCTGGGTCATTTGGGTCCTCTGGGTCATTTGGGTCCTCTGGGTCATTTGGGTCCTCTGGGTCATTTGGGTCCTCTGGGTCATTTGGGTCCTCTGGGTCATTTGGGTCCTCTGGGTCATTTGGGTCCTCTGGGTCATTTGGGTCCTCTGGGTCATTTGGGTCCTCTGGGTCCTCTGGGTCCTCTGGGTCCTCTGGGTCATTTGGGTCCTCTGGGTCATTTGGGTCCTCTGGGTCATTTGGGTCCTCTGGGTCCTCTGGGTCATTTGGGTCATTTGGGTCCTCTGGGTCATTTGGGTCCTCTGGGTCATTTGGGTCCTCTGGGTCATTTGGGTCATTTGGGTCATTTGGGTCCTCTGGGTCATTTGGGTCCTCTGGGTCATTTGGGTCATTTGGGTCATTTGGGTCCTCTGGGTCATTTGGGTCCTATATTCCTATCCTATAACATATATATCCTATAACCTATCCTATATATATCCTATATCATATAACATATATCCTATATATCCTATAACATAACATATAACAAATATATCCTATATTATGTACTAGCGAGCGGCCGCGTACCAGCCAAAGGGGTAGCCCATGGTTAGCCTAAATATAGATTTGATGACGTCATGTTTACACATCTGAGCGACAGAAACTGTCTACACATCTGAGCGACAGAAACGTCTACACTGTTGGAGCTTCACTTTTGGAGCGACAGAAATTCCCAGGCAAACGCTATAACGCACCAGGTTTACAACCTGTGCGTTAATAATGGTTGTTGCCTGTCCATCCTTGTATCTATTTGCAATGATAGTGTACTTTCATTGTTACCATGGACGAAATTGAACAACAAAATATTAAACTGTTAATACACACATTGATGCACTCGACATTGTGTGCACACACGCGCGCACGCACACACACACACGAAAAAGCAACAGGAAAACAAAGCCGCAAGAAGAATAGACCAGGCCCTACATACAGAAACCAAACACCTCAATGAAAACAAAGATTAGCGGCGCAGAGAGAGCGAGAGCAACTGAGAAAGGAAACAGGATGAACTAGAACGTCACTCGGTAGAGCGCATACCTCTGCCAGTTTTAACAGTTTATGTTTCGTATCCCACTGATAGGCCGGATCTGAACCAAAATCTAATTGGCTTGTTCTTATCATCTAACTCATTCACCAAATTTAGTCATAACTCGTCCATAACTTTTTTAAACATCATGTTATATAATCGCTTTTTGCCCGATCTCTCAATGGTGACAAATCATTTAAAAATTGAATAATTAATCGAATCTGAATCAATATTCAGATCTTCACCAAAATCGAATCTATTTGTCCCTGCCACACATAAAGCACTCCACCAAGTTTCGTCCAAATCCGTCCACAACCTTTTGAGATATAGTGCTATGTATCGGTTTTAGCCCCATCTCCCAATGGTGAAGAATCACTTTAAAAATTATACTAGCCGGATCCAAATCCGGATTTTCTCCAAAATCTAATAATTTCGTCCTCATCATGCACACCACCTCTCTGCCAAATTTCATCCGAATCCGTCCACAACTTTGAGATATCTTGTTCACAGACAGACAAACAGGAAATATGTTATGCATAGCAAGATACTTGCGAAGTCCCTAAAATAGGTTATTGGCCTATGATGACCTCAAAAATAATCAGTGGTTGAATTCAGTGACGTGGTATGCAAATCCTCTTAAAATTTCAGGTCAATCAGATGAAAATAGGCCTATGTTGACCTTTTGGCCTATGTTGATCTCAAAAGTACTTGGTGGTTGCATTTAGTGACCAGATATGCACATCCTCTTCAAATTTCAAGTCAATCGGATGAAAATTGAGGATTTTATAAATCTGGTCTATGTTGACCTTTCAGCCTATGTTGACCTTAAAAATATTCAGTGGTTGAATTCAGTGACCAGATATGCAAATCATCTTACAATTTCAAGTCAATCGGATGAAAATCGAGGATTTTAGAAATTTGTCAAATTATGGTGACATTTATGGTGACATTTTGGTGACAAACATTTTGGTGTCATTTTTTGGTGTCACCAGACATTATGGTGACATTTGGCCTATGTTGAACATGGTTCCAAAAAAACAAGATCACTATTGACCTTTTGACCCCAAAGACAATAGGGTTCTTGCTTATGACCACCTCTACCATTTGGTGAAGTTTCGTGAAGATCGATTGAAAATTGTGACCTGTAGGCGACTGACATACAGACAGACAGAATAACACCACAAGACCAACCAATCTATCTATGTTATATTCTCGGTAGGTGATTCTGTCTGTCGAACGTCTGTCCGGGGGTGTGGCTTCCTCCGTTGAGAGAGTAGCTCCATCCATTCTGGAAGAGGCTTCAAAAACAAATATCTACCATTTTATTTACTCGCATAGCTTTGAGGCCTGTTTTGTTAGGCCCGTGGTGTCTTGCTCTCTCTCACAGTTTTATTTCAACTATAATTCGATATCGCATTTCATTTTTCAGTCGTTAAAATGGCTTTAGACTCGGTTGAAAAAAACCGGGAATAAAATCCGATGAAAGTTTCCGTTTATTGAACGAAATGCATTTTCGTTCTATAAACGGAAAAGCCTATAACATAAAGGCTATTGACACTCTCACGCCTTTATCTCGACTGTAATTCACCATCTGATTTCATTTTTATCAATGGTTTTAGTATCGGTTTCAGCAATAATTGAGAAAATTCACGCACACACGGAAAATTGCCGAGATATATTAATTACAACAACAATTACAACATTTTGATTACAACAACCCACTCACCGGGCAATGCCTTTTTCGTTCGGAGCGATTGTACACCGCCCAAAGAAGATGCGTTTCATTTCTCGAAGAAATAAAATCGTGAAATCTTGAATAACGTTTTTTTTGGTTTTCGCATGAGTTTTCAAGGCTGAATCAATCGTGTACACATCCAGGATTAATAAAGAAACTCCATTTCACGTGTGCATGGACTTGTAATTCACATATGTAAAATATAGAAATAAACACAGACGGCAAAGCATCTGGTCCGGTAATTACGATTATAATCGCTGTGGAAGTGGCCGCTGCCAGTCGGCGTCACTGCGTGCTGTCACATGTTGCAGACGTTTTTTTTGTCAGGTTCTTGGTGCGAGTTGCTCTCGACGTCAGAATATGCTCCATATGCGTCGTGTGCATCCGAGCTGTCTTTAGCTCAAGGTTACGTGATGTGGGGCATGTGGGTGGTCATTCCTGCTTCTTTATGTCAGCGCTGTCTCAATGAGTTGCATGAGGGATATTTGTAACTGTCATTTTCAAAATGAATAAAAGAATGAGGGAACAGAATGAGACACCAATGAACGTCATGATCCTCTCCCACTCCCCCATGTGTTACCCAAGTGAGGGTGATCCACTCCCCCCATGGGTGACCCACTCCCCAGTGCAGTGTGTGTGTGTGTGTGTGTGTGTGTGTGTGTGTGTGTGTGTGTGTGCATATGTGTGGGTGTACATGTGTGTTGTGTGTGGATGTATATATGTGTATGTATGTGCATATGTGTGGATGTATGTGTATGTGTGCGACTGTGTGTGTGTGTCTGTGAATAAGAGAGAGAGAATTGAGGAAAATAAATGAAAAAAGGAGGTGTGTAGGTGTGTGTGTGTATGTGTGTATGGGTGTATGTGTGTATGTGTGTATGACCCATGTGTACAGTCACGTGAAAAAGTAGGTACACCCCATGTAAAGTTTTGACTTTTTCAACATATTTCAACATACAGCTATTTGATCTTCATTTCAACAATATTGATAGATAAAGGTGATATAATATAACAAATATCATGAAACATTTACATTTTGTAGTCCATTGCATCATTTAAATAAACATAAATGCAAATTTCACATGTGGAAAAAGTAAGTACACCCTTGGCTCCAATAGGTGGTATTGCCCCCATTGGCAGAAATAACCTCAAGTAGGCGTTTTTTTATAACTGTCTACCAGTCTCTGACATCGACTGGGAGAAATTTGTGCCCACTCCTTCATGCAGAATTCTTTCAGCTGTGTGATGTTTGAGGGGTTTCTTGCATGCACAGCTCGTTTCAAATCCCCCCACAACATCTCGATGGGATTTAGATACGGGCTTCGACTTGGCCATTCCAGAACCCTAAATGTCTTTCTTTTCAGCCATTCCTTGGTGGATTTACTGGTATGTTTAGGGTCATTGTCATGTTGCAAGGTCCTCCTTCGGTTGAGCTTCAACTTTCTGACAGATGGCCTCACATTATCCTCAAGCACCCTCTGGTACAATGAATAATTCATAGTAGATTCTATGATGGTGAGCTGCCCAGGCCCTGATGCAGCAAAGCTGCCCCAAACCATAATATTTCCACCACCATGTAGGCCTCAAGCTGAGGCCTGAAATAGTGCCAAAAAATGAGTTTCGTTCCGAACTCGCTTGACTACGATTTCTATGCATTGTTTTATTGTATACAACATGTCTGACCTTGTGTTAAAAGTTTAACTCTGAAATCCTGCCAGTTTCCATGAACGACCACGTCAAACTAGGTCATGTAGAGTCAAAAAGGAGGATTTTTAGCTCCGGTGCCGACTTTGCGGCGTGGTATCTCCGTCAGTACATATAATTCAGCCTCAGAATTTATGCTCGGCACAGACCTCCCATGGTTCTGTGCCCCTGCCAGTTTTGAAGGCTCTTACTTACGCACGCATCATACAGCGGAAATGTAAAAAATGTACTTTTGTCGTATGTACCTACTGTAAAATTCATTGAATTTCTCCGAAATTAACCCAAAATATTTTCGAAACCATCAGAGATATCATCTCGAAAATGGGTAAGCTTGGCATATGGAAGGGATACTGCTTATTGACGACGTTTCGTGGTTGTCTGGAAAACAACGGATGAATGGGGCGACACTAAAAATGCCTCCAGATGCATATGGGGACCGCACGATGACCAGGGATAGCATAGTGAATGTAGAGTAGGGAAGCTTGGTATTATGGTCGGCGGTATGAATCCGATGAATACATGATAAATCCATTGATACAATAAGTATCAATCCATAGATAATAATAAGGCACACACCTGAAGTAAATCGCATGATAGTTTATTCACCGTCGTGTCAATACGCAAAGATGCAGGCTTCGATGTATGCGAAAATTCTGAATGTCCACGGGCTCAAGTAGCACAAATCTTCTTAAAATTTCAAGGCAATCGGATGAAAATTGAGGATTTTAGAAATTCGACAAAGTTGGTGAACTTTGGCCCATGTTGACCTATTGACCTTTTGATCCCAAAAACAATAAGCTTCTTGCTTATGATCAACTCTACCATTTGGTGATGTTTCGTGAAGATCGGTTGAAAATTGTGACATGTAGGCACCTGACTGACAGACAGACAGACAAACAAACAGACAGAAAAACAGACAGAATAACGCACAAGATCAAGCAATATACTTGAAAAATCTCAGGTAGAATTAATCAGCAATTATTTAGCTCAGGTAGAACAGCAAGGTGATAGTGAGCATTTTATTATTAAAATTAGTATACAGTGCACGTTTTTATGCCTCCGCAGGACGGTTGTCCGTCCGGTTGTCGGTCCGTACCAGACTTTCGTTTCCAGAATAACTGCTTATGTGATTGGCTTATTGGTATTAAAAAAAAAAAACCACCTTCAGAGGCCATTTTTCCCCGCAAGCGGGGATTGGCCTTTTTCGGGAACCGTGGTTGTTGTTGTTTTTCGGTCCCCTTTTTGAAGCAATGTTTTACGGCCGGATGCCCTTCCTGACGCCAACCCTTTTTGCCGCCTTTAACGACAAACAGGGAATTACCAGTGAACTGGTCCTCAATTAGCCGACCTCGGAAGGATGACAGGCTGAGTCAACCCCCCTGGCGTTAATTCAGCGATCGACCTCCGATCGATCGATATTGGTATGAACTGTAATAATTGGTATGATAACAAAATTGGTATGAACTGTAATGCAAAGATGAACTGGTTCGATTTTGGGTTGAAAAGGTCAAAGGGACCATGGTCATGTGACTTTTAATTTAAAATCTTGGTTACCACAACAACTTGTGGATGAGAGAAGGGATTTCAATCAAACTTGACAGTAAATATCGCGGATGCTTCTTCATGGTGGTCGAACCCTTCCCCCTCCAAAATCTTCCCCATTCTGTCCTGCTGCCCTGATTCGTCAGGTCAGCGCTTTGTTAGGGTCAGAGTGCCGATTGGTCCCCATGGACCGTCCCTTTCCCTCTTGTGCCTGTTTCTTTCTTTCTCCAACTCCGACATGGCCCTGACTTCGTGAAGGTGGGTCACACCATCCTCGATGTGGGGGATCTCTGCATCGTTTCTGGGAGATCGATCCGCTGTGTTTGTGTCAAGGGCTTGTTCGAGAGAACTGTCCGACGTGATACAACAACCAAATTTGACACCACAATGGCCTGCTGTGCAAAGATGGACAGATTAAATTTTTGGGTGTAACATGACATGTGCCCTTTGAAAATATTTTTGCAGATCACAACTCGAGTTTGAAGCATCTGAGGTTTTACCTCTGTCGTGTGACCTTTAATCGAGATCAAACGTAAACAGTGGGTTGACATCTAACGCAGGCGGACACATATCCAATATCACCCACCAATGCAGAAATTGTACAACAGAGCTTGTTTCGTCCCACCCTGCACAATAACGTGGGGTATAATTAGCAGTGGAGGTAGATCCTAGACTCGTGGAGGTAGATCCTAGACTCGTGGAGGTAGATCCTAGACTCGTGGAGGTAGATCCTAGACTCGTGGAGGTAGATCCTAGACTCGTGGAGGTAGATCCTAGACTCGTGGAGGTGTATCCTAGACGCATGGAGGGTAGATCCTAGACTCGTGGAGGTAGATCCTAGACTCGTGGAAGTAGATCCTAGACCCGTGGAGGTAGATCCTAGACTCGTGGAGGTAGATCGTAGACTCGTGGAGGTGTATCGTAGACTCGTGGAGGTGTTTCGTAGACTCGTGGAGGTGTATCGTAGACTCGTGGAGGTGTATCGTAGACTCGTGGAGGTGTATCGTAGACTCGTGGAGGTGTATCGTAGACTCGTGGAGGTGTATCGTAGACTCGTGGAGGTGTATCGTAGACTCGTGGAGGTGTATCGTAGACTCGTGGAGGTGTATCGTAGACTCGTGGAGGTGTATCGTAGACTCGTGGAGGTAGATCCTAGACTCGTGGAGGTGTATCATAGACTCGTGGAGGTGTTGGTGAACTCGACGTTGACCAGATACTGGTGTCTGTTGGCAAGATTGTGACACTCACCGTCCAATTGCAGCCACGTCTGCAGGCATTCACGATATTTACTCCATCTAAGAGGCGTAAACGGCGAAGTTATGTCATTCACGACGTGTTCAAAGTGCATGAAGCACTTTAAACGCGATTTTCCTGCGCCTTACTTTGGAGTTACTGATTAATTGAAAAGCAAGTTGGAAATGTTTGCGGATTGCAGGGCGGGTTCAGAGTTATATTAAAGTCAAAAGTGGATGGTGATTATAAAATATGATTGAATTACTCAGAAAATTAGGTGGAGGTGATATAACTCCTTTGGTCGAATTCAAAACTAACAATTCGCAGTTTTCTATGTAATATTATAATGGGATTTGAGGTGACATATAGTTGAGTAGATAATAAATCCCGTCATCGTAACTATAAGTTATGTTTTCTTCGTTAAAATTTCTCAGTTTTCAGAGGGGTACTGATTACATTTAAGCATGTTCCTTTTTAAATTTTTGTCATATAATTATTTTCCCGAGCTCAATTAAGATCAGTTTGTTACTTTTTTTCTTCTTTTTTTTGCAGTATGTTGAGCAAAAAAAGGAAGTGGTCGGAGGATTACGTGCGGTACGGGTTCAAGTGTTTGACAGAACGGGATGGAAGTCAGCGTCCTCAATGCATGCTTTGCAATGTCAAGTTGAGCAACTCCAGCCTAGCACCAGCAAAACTACAGGAACACTTCAAAAAACTGCACGGCGAGGGGCAGTACAAAGACGCAATGCTGGATGAATTCAAATTGAAGAGAGTCCGATTCGACGCAAATGCTACCTTGCCCACTCTCGGCTTCGTTCCAATTGACAAACCGATCCTCACCGCATCGAATGAAGTTGCGTATCTGATCGCAAAGCAGGGCAAACCACACACCGTTGACGAGACACTCATCAAACCAGCCACGTTGAAGATGGCCAACATCATGCTGGGAAAAGCTGCTGAAAACAAGTTCTCTCTCATTCCACTCTCAAATGACACCATCAGATGCAGAATCGATGGGATGAGCGATGACATCCTCGCCCAGGTAGTTGCAGATTTAGTCGCGAGCCCGACGAAATTCAGCCTTCAACTCGACGAGACCACCGACGTTTCGAATTTGAGCCAGCTCATCTTATTTGTGCGTTATGTCAAAGGAGACAAAATCAAGGAAGACGTGCTGTTCTGCAAGCCTCTCACAACAACGACAAAGGCAGCTGACATGAAGAAGCTTGTGGACAACTTCTTCAGAAGCAACGGCCTCTCGTGGAACATGGTGTCTGAAGTTTGCTCGGACAGAGCTCCAGCCATTCTGGGATGCAACTCCGGTTTTGGAGCGCTGGTGAAGGCCGATGCACCACACATCATCGTCACGCACTGCGTCCTGCACAGACACGTGCTGGCATCAAAAACCCTGCCTCTAAAACTGGCCAATGTTCTGAAAATCGTCGTTGAAACTGTGAATTACGTGTGAAGCGGTGCTCTGAATCATCGCATCTTCAAAGAGCTGTGCAATGAAATCGGCTCTGAATTCGAAGTCCTTCTCTACCACTCTAACGTTCGATGGTTATCACGAGATAAGGTAGTGAGCCGTGTTTTTGCCTTGCGTGTAGAATTATCCCTGTTTTTGTGAGAACACCAGCATTGCCATGCAAAGCACTTCCAAGAGTCAGAGTTCATCCTCGCCTTGGCGTACTTGGCTGACATCTTCGACGCACTCAATCATCTCAATTGCCAGATGCAGGGCGGTGGTGTGAATGTCATCGAATCTGAAGAAAAGCTGAGCGCTTTCCGAAAGAAGTTACCATTGTGGAGTCGGCGAACAGAGAACGACAACTTCGCGATCTTTTCGCTACTGGACGAGTGTGTGAGCGGGATCGAAGATGAGTCTGAAGTTGGAGGCACTGCTGTGCCGAGGGAGCTGAAGCAAGCGATTGCCACGCACTTTGATGAGCTAGGAAAGTCATTCGACGGCTACTTCCCTGACCAAGAGCAATCAATACACAGCATGGGTGCGGCAGCCGTTTACTTTCGACGTTGCAACGGCAGATGTCAATGACCAATACCTCGACGACCTCTTCGAACTTCAGCAGAGCCAGACTCAACAACAACTCTTCGGCACAACAACACTCTCAATGTATTGGTGCCGCCAAATGGAAGGGTATCCTCACATCGCTAAAATTGCCCTTGAGATCCTTACGCCGTTCGTTACAACGTATCTCTGCGAGCATGCGTTTTCGAAACTGGTGGACATTAAAACAAAGAAAAGGAGCAGGCTTGCATGCGAAAATGATTTGAGGGTGGCCCTTTCCAAAACAAAACCACGCATTTCCCAGATCGCCTCCCGAAAAGAAGAACAGAAAACGCATTAAGATGCAATTCTTCTTCATTTTTTTGTCAAATTTGAGGGGTTCCGCGGGTGTTGGGTGGGTTTCGTTAGGGTTCGGCGCCTTTAAAAAGGTTCAGAACCACTGTTCTGGATTATAAAAGGAGCCGTGTATGTCTATCTGTTTGTTTGTCGAGTTATAACTTGAGAACGGAATAACGGATTTCAATAAATTCAACTACGGTGGATTTGGGTAACTCACGGGAGTGTTTGTGGTCCAAATTTTTTTTTCGGTTATGGGTACATGGACAGTTGGACACGCGTGTCAAAACTACAAATGTCAGAACGTGACGTAGGTTATCCCTGCACGGAGAGCAGGATCTCCCAGGAATCTTCTTTTTTTTTTTCTTCCCCTATAGATGAGCCATCGCAGCAAAGATTGGTATTTCCATCAGCGAAGCGGCGTGTCTTATATTCTAGTATCAACTATAAATTGATGAGGTGTGTGTGTGTGTGTGTGTGTGTGTGTGTTTGTGTGTGTGTGTGTGTTTGTGTGTGTGTGTGTGTGTGTCATACTTTTTGTGTATTTATTATGTACATTTATTAATTAATTACGTACTATTCAAATGGACCTTTTAACTCTTTAGACTGCTGAGACCCCTTAGACCTTGGAAGACCCTTTAACACTTGAGACCCAAAAGACCCCAAGGACACAAAAGATCCCAAGGACCCAAAAGTCCCCGAAGTCGCAAGACTCCCCAAGGACCTAAAACACCCAGATGACACAAAAGTCCCCGAAGAACCAAAAGTCCCTGAGGATGCAAAACCCCTGCTCTAGCAGGGAAAATGGCCTTTAAAATGCATGTTGTGTGTTGTGTTGATGCAAAAGACCCAAAAGTCCTTGATGACCCAAAAGTCACCAAGGACCCAAAATACCCGAAACTCCTTGATCACCAAAAGTCCCAGAGGACCCAAAAGACCCAGATGAACCAAAAGTCCCCAAAGATCCAAAAGTTCCCAAGGACCCAAAAGTCCTTAATGACCCAAAATACCCAAGTCATTGACCCAAAAGTCCCAGAGGACCCAAAATTCCCTGGGGACCAAAAAGACCCAGATGACCCAAAAGTCCCCGAGGACCAAAAAGACCCAAAAGTCCCTGAGGACCAAAAAGACCCAGATGACCCACAGCATAACACAACATAACACAAATTATGTACCACAGCATAACACAACAAAGGGGCCTATATGCAGAACAGAAGGGATGTAAAAGAGAATGTTGTGGAACAATAGACAACCTACTATGAAACGAGGCCAATAATGCCATACTGAACAAGCATTCTGAGTATTGCGCTGCAATACATGTCCCCTACCGGCAGTCTGTCGCCCGGAAAACTGTTAGGGAAATTACCAAGGGTTATTTATCCACAGGTTCTGAATTGTTCCCAATCGCTAATTACCTCAGGACGGGCTCACCTGTGATTCGCACTCGAGACTTTGATTTATACACCTTGCAGACAGGTCAGCAGAAGCACGAGACAATAAGTTGTTGATAAAGAACCTTTTGAGTCGCTAAATATCAGTAATTTATTATATTTTCCGGTTCACGATCAATGATCGATGTGTATATATGTTGCTCGGCTTGGCTCTGCCCCTCCGGAAAGCACACGGTGTCGCGCTGTTGACGTTCGCGAGACGAGGCTGAGGGCGCGCGGTGCGGCTTGAGGAGAACTCTAGAAAAAACAAGAGATATCCTTTTTTTTATTTTTTTTATTAAATATTTTCGTTTAATTAACGATATCTGCCAAACCACGTGCCCTATCACAAATTCCAAAAGGACATTTTAGTAGATTGACATGCTGAACAGATCTGTGAAGTTTCCCCTCGATTGTATAAAAAAATGAGGGAGCGGCTCGGTTTCAAAGGTTCATGCTTAAAAACGTCATAACTCTGAAACCATGTGACGCATGACGTCATGCTCGCTGACTTTTTTGTTCGTCATGGGTATGCGATTATGCCTGCAAAGTTTGGCCTCGATCTGTTCAGCCGTTGGAGAAAAAGGGGTTTTCGTGTTTTCACGAAAAACAATATGGCGGCCGAACCACATGACCTGTGACGTCATAATTACCATTAAAATATTCTACAGACCGAGACCCTCCTATGGTGAAAATTTGATCTCAATCGGTCCTATTATTGCAGAGAAATTGGTTTTTAAAGGAAATTAAAACTTAAAATGGCACTGAGTTAAGGATCATCAGACTTATCAGAATTCCCAAAGTTCAAAGTGCCATAACTTTGTTAAAAATGATCGAAACGTCGTGAAGTTCGAACTTAATCTGTAACTTATCATGAGGAACCCATGTGCCAAGATTGAAATCATTAGCATTAAGCGTTTAGAAAAAAACTCCAGAAAACTGTTCTTTGCGTGACGGACTGACGGACTGACGGACGGAGGGATGGCGTGCAAACCGATAGTCCCCTCCGGTGTACACCGGTAGGGGATTAATAAATAGCAACGCAAAGCGGGCGTAACCCATCAGCCCATGCATGGTGAAAGGAAGCCGTGGCGGCCATATTGAAAATCGCAGCGCGCCCATTTTCGAAAGGAACCTTCCTCTACCCAACAGTCAACACACACTGCAAAAATGGATTTAATCGGACAAGTCGTTCTCCTTGAAATTGACGGAAACCAATTTCAAGATGGCTACCGTGGCGGCCATATTGAAAATCGCAGCACGCCCCTTTTCGATAGGAACCTTCCTCTACTCAACCCCAACACACACTGCAAACATGGATTTAATTGAAAAAGCCGTTCTCATTGAAATTGACAGAAACCAAAAGTTGATGGACGCCTGGACGCCCGGACGACATCCCTGACGACAATACCCCTTAACCCATTGGGCTGAGGGGTGAAAATTGTAAAACATGGTTAGACGACAAAAAAAGCTTTTGATAGTGTTCCACACTCATGGATGATGAAATGCATGCAATTGTACAAGATCAATAATCAAATAATCAAACTGATTGAGAAAGCAATGGGGCTTTGGAATACCACATTGATACTTTAGCACTCTGAAGGAAAGATCAAAATACCAGGAGTGAAGATACGACACAGGATCTTCCAGGGTGACAAGTCTTTCCCCACTCCTATTTTCCTTGGCCCTGGAACCACTATAGTTGGGTCAATATTCAGTTTGACCCCAAAAAATTGCTACAAAAGGTTTTTCAACAGCTTTTGGTACTATTGGACATCAAGATTAACATATAAAAAAATCTAATAAATAGCACCGCAAAGTGGGCGTAACCCCTCAGCCCATGCATGGTGAAATGAAGCCGTGGCGGCCATATTGAAAATCGCGGCACGCCCATTTTCGAAAGGCACCTTCCTCTACTCAACCCCAACACACACTGCAAACATCGATTTAATCGGACAAGCCGTTCTGCTCGAAATTGACGGAAACCAATTTCATGATGGTTACCGTGGTGGCCATATTGAAAATCGCAGCGCGCCCATTTTCGAAAGGAACCTTCCTCTACTCAACCCCAACACACTGCAAAAATGAATTTAATCGGACAAGCCGTTCTGCCCGAAATTGACGGAAACCAATTTAAAGATGGCTGCCGTGGCGGCCATATTGAAAATCGCAGCGTGCCCATTTTCGAAAGGAACCTTCCTCTACTCAACCCCAACACACACTGCAAACATCGATTTAATCGGACAAGCCGTTCTGCTCGAAATTGACGGAAACCAATTTCAAGATGGCTACCATGGTGGCAATATTGAAAATTGCAGCGCGCCAATTTTCAAAAGGAACCTTCCTCTACTCAACCCCAACACGCACTGCAAACATGGATTTAATCGGACAAGCTGATCTGCTCAAAATTGACGGAAACCAATTTCAAGATGGCTACCGTGGCGGCCATATTTAAAATCGCAGCGTGCCCATTTTCGAAAGGAACCTTCCTCTACTCAACCCCAACACACACTGCAAAAATGGATTTAATCAGACAAGCTGTTCTCCTTGAAATTGACGGAAACCAAAAGTTGACGGACGCCCGGACACCCGCCCGGACGACATCCCTGACGACAATACCCCTTAGCCCATTGGGCTGAGGGGTGAAAATCTAATAAAATTGAAGCAGTTGCAATGCAGTTGCAAAGTATCATCTTCAAGAGATCATCAGGGGCAGCGTTCATTTCTGAGATTATTGGAACCAACTGATTGTCCTCCAGTTTCCAACCCCAGTTCATGACATCCATGTCACCTTCCCTCCCAATCCAGACCATGATCTGGTAGTAAGTTCTGAGGCAGTGAAATTTGGTGGAGGATGCAGTAGGGGGGGGGACATTCAGGTGTCGCAAACGATTTTGCAGACGCTATTTTCGTAATGAACATGTTGTGGCGCAAGGATGCAAGCGAATCTATACAATTGCCACCAAACATAACAGCCATCGCTTTGCTGCTGAGGTCCTCTATCACATCCCTTGGCTGACTTGGGAGAACGAATGTATTTGCACAGTATTGTATAATGGAATCGCTTTTCACAAGCTTTTGGTAGGCTGACTTCTTACCAATACCAAAAATCCGGGAGGTTGTATCACAACCAGTGAAGACGTGAATGAAGAGTAACTGTGAACACAGGCCCTAACCGAGGATTGCTTGTAGTCGGTTGATGTTATATGCGTTGGTAGCCTTACACGTGTTGTCCGAACGGAAATATAGTTCCTTGTTATCTGTGTGCGCATGGTAAAGGAGCAAAACTAATAGGTCAGTATCTTCCCCAATCAAAGTGGTGGATTGATGACACGAGGTTTCGACTGCAGCTTTAACAATATCTACGTCTGCATCCCCAGGTATTGCAGTCTCTTTTCCTCAGTTCATCACTTCTGAGATCGATTAGTCCTTGCTTGTTGCTATCTCTTGACAAAAATCAACTTTTGCCTGAAAACTCTGTCTCTACAGTGAAGTTGACAACTGGATGGATATTCTGCCCACGCCGTTGGTGTGTATTGTCCTTAATGGACAGACCTCCACCATACCCATCAAAGACCACAGTTGCTGAAGCATAATGGCGAATGGTGAAGTCTGCATATGCCTGCGCGATTGCACCATAACTGTCTCGTGTCTTCCAAAGTAAACAATGCAGCAAGGAGCCTCCGTCAAGGACATAATGTTCCGTTTTTGGAGCAGAATCTGCGATGGCTTCACTTGCACCTTGCTCGAATGATAGCGTGAGCTAATTGAGGCTTATCAGCCTTTCGGAAAACGTTTCTGGCCTCAAAAAGGGCAGGAGGGAATGGGCTGAGCTCATAACTCATAACGTCTTTCAATGAAAGGTCTCCTGTTTTGGATACTACCACAAACCGTTGGAACAACAGGGCGGGGTCAATGGTCTGTTCAGGAGCAACCTTGATGGTCGACATATCTCGAGGGTTTTGGCTTTGTCCTTCCGTTTGAAAGAGAATGTGAAAGCAGGCTGCCCAATCATTTTTTCAATGATTTTACTTCCAACGGACTCAAATTCATGTACATTCACATCTACTGTAGCCACTACACCATTAACAACATTTTTCAAGGAAGAGTCTGGAGAAAAAAGGTGTGCAGGAATTTAGTTTTGAACGAATCTTTGACAGGTCAGACGAATCTCTCTTGATCCTTGCTTCAGTCGATTCTTTATGCTGCTCACTTGTTGTGTAGGAGAGGTTGTTGAATTCTTGCATGGCATTGTTGTACTGTGTTCCTTACTTCCTGGCACAATACCAGTTCCACAAAAAATGCAATCAGTTTTGCTATTAAAAGGACCTTCACATACTCTGGCGCTTCTCTTAATTGAGTTGGAAGATCCACTTTTCTTACTTAGTTAAGTCTTTATGTCAAGTGGGTTGGTATACTGTTTACGACAGTTCATGTGCACTTTAGTGCCAGCCATGACAATGGTTTCACCTCTTTGCACACTTGCTGCGTTGATTCCATCAGCACCCTTTTGACAAATGTGATACACATCACCTCCATCGTCCAATTTCTCCATACAGAAGGGATAAACTTCTGGGTCGACGCTACTTGCACTCATCCTTAAACCTGAAAGAAATGTACAAAAAATGGGTAAGAACACGAGCTCTGATTGGCTACTGAGTGTCACATGGGTGGCTAATGAGAACTAATTAATAAAATGTCTGACTGCCATCTTCTTGAATTTATTGATTACCTGATTAGTCAATGATACTTGTAATGGTCTTAATGGGATTCTTGACCCCTAAAACCAAGGGGGTAGACACCAAAATTACAACTCTAGGGTGAATTATAAATGACTTTATAGCCATTTTAGGGTATTGGCGGCCATCATGGATGCCATCTTGAAAATAACAGCTTTCCGGTGGTCCGATTTTATTAGATTTTTAATATGTTATTCCAATAGTACCAAAATAGTACATCTAGTTATTTAATATCGCCAATAGTACCAAAACCTGTTGAAAAACCTTTTGTAGCAATTTTTTGGGGTTAGGGTGTTTTTTTTCATAAATTGACCCATCTACTAAGCTACGTCATTAATGAGAAAGGACATGGATACACCCGAACAAACAATAAAAGAACATCTAAAGAAACAGGAAAAGTGACATCTACAGTACATCTACAGTCACGTGAAAAAGTAAGTACACCCCATGTAAAGTTTAGACTTTTTCAACATATTTCAACATACAGCTATTTGATCTTCATTTCAACAATATTGATAGATAAAGGTGATATAATATAACAAATATCATGAAACATTTACATTATGTAGTCCATTGTATAATTTAAATAAACATAAATGCAAATTTCGCATGTGGAAAAAGTAAATACACCCCTACATTTATCACTACTTCAAATATCTAAAATTAGAATCAGGTGCACCAGCTCAGGTGCAAATGATTAGAACATCGTTAGAGAGGATCTTGGAGGAACCTGTCTTATTTAAACCTCAGACATTTCGTTTGATTTGCTCTTTGTTGTTGAAGTGTGCGGCGTCACCATGCCAAGATCAAAAGAGCTCTCTGAGGCCTTCAGAAAGAAGGTTAGAGATGCCTACGAGTCTGGGAAGGGATTTAAAAAGATCTTCAAACAATATTTGAAATCAATCATTCGACTGTCCGGAAGATCATCTACAAGTGGAGAAGATTCCAAACAACTGCCAACTTGTTCAAGCCAGGCCGCCCCAGCAAGTTCAGCCCGAGAGCAGACCGCAAGATGCTGAAAGAAGTCTCTAAGAACCCCAGAATGTCATCACGGGACCTACAGGTAGATCTTGCCACTGTTGATGTCAAAGTAGTAGGGGACCAGCTAATAGATTCCGTGACCATTTTCTCAGGACCGTGGTTTGAAGGCATATTTTGGATGATTAGGCGAGACTAAAATTCTTTAGCCGGGGGACCCCTAGCAAAAGTGTGGGCTATTTAGCCCACACAGAAGTGTGAGCTAAAAAGTATCTTTTAGCTCTTTCACGAGCCTCGATCTTGTATACAAAAAAAAAAAAAAAAAACACCAGAGGGTGAAATCCAATATGGCCGCCAATAATACTGATGTGGCCATATTTCCACTTCTAATTAAGTTAGAAAAATAATTTTTGTGTCTAAATATGTTTTTGAGGTCAAGGAATTTAAAAGTACAATTGCTATTGTCATTTTCTTAATATTTGATGAGTTATTGAAGAAATTATTGTTTTTAACCATTACTATTTTTTTTTAAATTTCAGAGATTCTTTTCCAGATATTCTGACAACAGCTGAAAGTCTTATACCATAAAATTCTAACAACCTTTATATGTTCAAGTTGAATTTATTAACATCTAGTTGTTGAAGATTTTTTTCCACAGCAGTGTCATATGTCGGAAC
This sequence comes from Myxine glutinosa, assembly GCF_964187855.1. Lineage (NCBI taxonomy): Eukaryota > Metazoa > Chordata > Myxini > Myxiniformes > Myxinidae > Myxine > Myxine glutinosa. Next base: position 86,519,705 of record NC_136261.1, on the reverse strand, counting down.
ATGGATTTGCGCTAAAGATAAGATATTTCTCTTACTTACCATAATTTTTGTACTTACAATAACGACAAGATTTTAAGCTTTAAAATGTTAACTAATAGTACCATTAATATTTAAGATATTATTGCACATCTATTTTTAGATATATGGAACACATAATTGTATTGTACTTGCTAAGTTTGTTTTGTCTTTTTTCAGGTTGATGTAAACAATGGCAACATCATTTGGTAAAGGTCAGAAAAGGAGGAGTGATGAGATGACCTCTGGCTGCTGCATTATTGGCAACCAAGACTGTTATGAAGACAAAAGCAAGACATCCCCAGAAGCTTGGGAACATTTGAAACAATATGCAAACAAGTGGAGAGGACTCGATAGATATGGTAGTTTATTTGACAAAGTTTCATGGGAAAATGGACCAAATGGTATATACTACCACAAATTGTGCAAAATTCAGCTCACAAGTAAGCAAAAACTGGAGCATGCTTTGAAACGTAAAAGCAAAAGTGAGCAACCTGCTACACAGGGTAACAGGTAATCCTGAAGTCCTTGTTACTTCTAAGCTCGATGCTGAAAGAAGAAAATCACGTTCAGCCACAGGAACAATACATGATAAGCATTTGTGCATTTGGTGTATGAGGCCTGAGGATACAAAGCATCCTGGGCGTGACAAGTTTCACACCATGGAACAGATGGATGCCTGGAACATTTTCAAAAGTCATACAGTTTATCTGGAGGATGAGTGTATGAGAGACAGACTTTTCGCACTTATTGAATCAATGCCAGATCCCTTTGCTGCTGAGATTCGTTACCATCGCTCCTGTTGGAAACCATCGCTCCACATATCGTCAATGCAAAATACTTCTGGTGATGAAAAGAGACTCCATATACAACTGTTACGGATTCGCCACTTCCGTTGTTGTGGTTTTCATCCACTGTAAACATTTTCGATTCCATGTACTATTATTGTTGTCGTTTAAGGAAAAATGAGATTACTATTTTCAAAAGGTAAAAAAGTTAATGTTTTAAATGAAACCAGAACCGGACGACAACGAAGAGGAAGAGGAAAAAGAGAAGGCGGAGCGAGTGAGTCGGACAAGAAGCCTAGTTGCTTCGAGGTCTGGAGCGAACGATTGGCGAACGAGAGTCAGGAGTGAACTTTGGGTTTCCCAGGAAAAGGATTCCTGCGAGAGTTGTTATCACTGTGACAGATAAACCTGCGTGACAGGTTTTGCGGTTGATTCCGGAGAGAATCATCAGAGTGCCGTTACGCCACGAGAACGGGCCGTCGGCCATTTTTTACCTCGCGCAGGATTTGCGCATCACTCAAGGTTTTTCACTTCGCTTCAACCATTTTCACCACATTCAGACGTTAATCTGGTGTGCGTGTGTAACGTGGCTTTTGAGTGGGAAATCTGCGGTTCGCCGATTTGGAGCCGTGGAACGTCCATACCCGAGGGTGTGATTTCCCAGTCGCCTTGAGGGCGCCTTTGCGCAGCTTTGGCAGTGGGACTGTGACTGTCATCCGACCGGGATTCTGGTCTTGATTAGACATCGTTCTGATGATCGCTGAAGCGGCTCGACTTTGGCTTGATGCCGGAATAGAGACATTGGGGAATGTTCTTCTTTTCGCTCACTTGGAGCACAGTGAGTTATATTGTACGAACCTGATGGTACCATCATATGAAATATATATTGGTTGTACAATTGATTACTGTTGTTGTTGTACTGTTATTCTTGTGTGATCTTAATACAATACTTGTTTGTTGGTAACAATTGGTGTGGTTTCACCATTGATCTTTGACATACAGAATAACATCTTTCTGCCATGACTCCTCTCGGGGCTCGGGGAGGAGCACGTAACACAACGCATACATTTATCTGAAGTAAAACATGTTTTACCAACATGTGCGTGATGTTAAATTTCAACAACATGAATTTCGTACCTTACAAAGTCTACTTCAAGACTACACTGGTATGTTACAGAACTTTGGCATGACTTCAATTGTGAAATCAGCCTACCTGAAATCCATGCTGCAAGAGGAATTCCAAGACAAAATTGGATTTTCATGACCATTTTCACAAGAATGAAAGTGCTATAGTGTATGACACCTCAGCTGGAGGTACCTATGTTGAAGCAGCAATGAACAGGAAGGAAGTCAAAGGAAGTCAGCCCAAAGAATTCCACCTGACAGAGACTCCCATGACCTTAAGGTGAAGAGAGTGAACTTCCAGACATACTTACAGCTTAACTTTGAAAATTCTGATGCTGCTACACCTCCCTTGACCCATGGATCGACCCTGGAAAATGGCTTGTGCAAGCCAGTGCGACATCTCAGGCCAGCACTTCCCAAAACCTTGCAAGAAAACCAGATTATTCTTCTGTTTCAGAGGAAAGTGACTGATGAAGATGAATATCTTGATGATGACTAACTTTCAATATGTTGTGTATGGCTTGGGCCACTAAATTCCTTACTTTAGTTTTATATATATTTATATATATACATACATACATATATATATACATATATATATATATATATATATATATATATATATATATATATATATATATATATATCTATATATATATCTATATATATATCTATATATATATCTATATATATATATCTATATATATCTATATATATATATCTATATATATATATATATATATATATATATATATATATATATATATATATGTATATATATGTATATATATATATATATATGTATATATATGTATATATATATATATATATATATATATATATATATATATATATATATATATATATATATATATATATACATACATATATATATACAGTGGTACCTCGGCTTACGAGTTTAATCCGTTCCGTGACGGAGCTCGTAAGCCAAATCGCTCGTAAGTCAAAGCAAATTTTCCCATTCAAATGCATTGAAATGCTATTAATCCGTTCCAGCCTCAAAAAAAAAACACCAATTTTTTTTGTTAGGTGCTTTTAAATAACAAAAATGTACTTTATAAATAACAAATAATGTATAAACAAGCACGACCTCGTATATACTGTACATAATACAAGAGAATGTAAAGAAATAAACTGGTTTTATTAAGC
>NC_136261.1:86504107-86509107 GCF_964187855.1 Myxine glutinosa | reverse complement strand
TCCAAATGCAGGCCCTCATGGAGCAATTTATGGCGCAAATGCAGGCGTCCCTCAACCTGCAGAGGGATGAGACGAGGGCTCAGGGTGAGCGAATGGAAAACAGTATGGGGGCAATGAGGGACGAAGCGAGGGGTACCAGTGAGCAATTGGGGGCAATGAGGGACAAAGCGAGGGGTACCAGCAAACAGTTGGGAAATAAATTTGAGGGTTTAGACAAGAAATTTGAGGGGTTAGACAACGGGATAAAAGGGGTGAAGAATGGGTTAACGGGGCTAGAAGACAAGATGGAAGACAAATTGCGGGAAATAGGGGAGCAATCCGCCTGGGAAATCAAACAGATGGGGAACCAGATAGAGGAGGTGAAAATCGGGTTGGAAGGTAAACTGGATGCGCAGAGGAATGAATTGGAACAGATGAGGGCGGCATCTACTATAGAAATGGAGGAAATGGGGGAGGAGATAAGACGAGGTGTGGGCGAGGCTGTCTCGGGGGTATGCGAGGAGGTAAAGCGAGGTGAGAAGCGTATGGAGAAAGAGGTGAGAAGGGGGACGGCACAGTTAAAAGGGGGCATTGAGGAGTTGACGCAGGAGGTGGAACAGCTGACGGCGGGACAAAAGGAACTAGTGGAGCAGGTGGAAAAGAACACTGCGGTACTAGGAGGGTTGAAAGCGACACAAAAAGAAATCAAAAATGAATTAATAGCGACGAGGAGGGAATGTCGGATGGTACATGAGGGGTTGACAAAGAGGTTGCACGAGGTGACAGAGGCAGTGGAGATGAAGGACCGGGAGGTGAGGACGCACATAGAAATGGTCAAGGTGGCCTTAGAGGACGAAATTGAGGAGACGCACCAGGAAATAAAAGAGGTGAAGCAAAAATTAGAGGAGGTGGAAGGAGGGGGTGAGTGAAATTAAGAAGAGACGGAGGGAAACTAAGAAAGAGATAAAGGAGGAAGTGATGGAATATGTACAAGGTCGGTGCTCAAATCGTGATGGTGTGCTTGCTAACCAAATAAAGAGTTTGCAGGTGGCGGAGGAGGTGCGGAGACGAGGTGCCAAGGTGAGTGGCGAAATACTCGGAAATGTATATGGTTTGAGGGGAGATTCATTCGGCTTGGGGGTTGGTTTGGACCCGGGTGTTCGTGAGAGGCCGCTGGTGAAGTGTGCGACAGGTACGGAGTGTGAAGGAGGAGGTGTGCGAGGATGTCCGACTATGGGGTGTGTGAGGAAAAAGTGCGCGCCGAGGAGTGAGTGTGCTGTCCAGAGTGAGTTGGTCGTAGCGCGTGTGCGGGGGGGGGCACATGGAAGCGCGTAGTGGGGAGTGTTACAAGGGATGTAACGAGAGAATGCTCACCTGTGGTGAGTGTTACGGAGGGTGTAACGGGAGAGGGTGCGCAAGAGGATGCACGAAAAAGGTGTGTAACGGAGGGGTGCATGATAAAAGAGTGTGCGGTCGAGAGTAAGGGTGAATGTGCGACCGAGTGTGGTGGGGAGAGTAGTGAGAGTGACACGGAGCACGAGTTGATTGTAGCAGGTGAAAGAGGATGTACACCTGGGATGGAAGGATGCACACCTGGAATGGTCGATCGTGTGTGGGAATGCACGCTGGAGTTAGTAGTAAAGCACGTGATTGGGTGTGCAAGTGAGTGCACACCCGTGGTTGTCACCGAGGAGGGGGCGCGAAGAGGTGTGTTGGTGAGGTGTACGAACAACGAGTGTGTGCCAAGGTGTGCAGTGGTCAGGTGTGTGACGAAGTCTATGAGTGAACCTGGAGGGTGTGTCAGAGAGGGTGCAATGACAAAGAGCATGGAGACAGCTGGATGTGTGAGCAAGGAACGGGCTGCGGGGTGTGAACATGCAAGTGGAGCATCGACGCTAACCGGGTTAGCGGTTAGATCGACTTGTAGCCGAAGCGAGCCCTCGGTGCGTGCCGGGCTTCGTGTGTAGCGGGAACCAGCGGGGATCGTAACCGCGGCGGTTTCAAAGGAACCGCCGTACGCGATCCACGCCGGGCCGCGCTCTGAACGGTTGCGTCCGTGCTCCGCTGGACGGAACGGGCGGCCCGGTAGGAAGGGTCGTCACGGCAACCCTTTGTGGTTGAGGCGTTCCGGCAGGGCGAGATCGGGTCATCAGGCGGGAGACCGAAAGGCTCCGCGCCAAGGTGGACCTTGGGATCTCGGCCTGAGCGAACCCCCTTCCCTGCACCGAATGCCGGACGGATCCAACCGCCGGCAACGAACAACCCGCATTCATGGCTCGACTTGGCGAAGCCAGGTTCTGAGCATGAATTGGCACACCGAGAGGCTCAAGTGAGTAGACGTGTGAGGGTGATAGCAGTAGCAAATTGGACAAGCAAAATTCATGATTGGTAGAATGATTGGCAGTGATTGGAAAATTTTTGATTGGTTGCAATTGGATGAGCGAAATTGATAGTAGAAGATACCCGATGTGGTGGGATGGCAACTTTGCCAGCTCTCACAACGGGGGCAAAGGAGCAATAGCTATGGGGGTATGGCAGTGTAAGCTTGCCGAGGGAGGGTTTGGATAATGAATAGGGACCTAGAAATGACCATAGGTAACGGTAAGTTTTAGTAGCGACTTTGGACAGGTAGTCAGGGACATAGAGAGGGTAGTTGGATTATAATGACGAGGGAGCGCAGTAATGTAAGGGGCGACGGGGAAGCGCGAGTTTTAGAGGGAAACCAGGTAGAACAGGTGATGCCGTGTGTTTGAGAATCGGAAGTGTATTGTGAAAAGTGAGTGAGGAATAATTGTGATTGCACAGGTGTGCAACTGAACAGGTGTGTGGAGCAGTGTATGAGTGAGTGATGGTGATTGTGTATTGTGTTGACCAAATGGTCCAGGGAGGAAGGAGGGTGCAGGAAGCACCAGTAGGAGGGATTGCACAGGTGTGCAACTACAGGTGTGCAACTACAGGTGTATGGAGAATGGTTGGATGGAATAAATGGTATGGAATATATGGAGTATGGAATGGATTGTGTGGAGTGAGTATGGTGGAAACTGTGGAGTGGAGTGGATGGTGCGAAGGTGTGAATGGGGGAAAAGTGGACCCCCATCACGAATACCCGGGGAGGGTAGTGTAAGTGTTAGGTAGAGGGTACAGGTAAATTATGGTTGGATATTGGCATCTGTGGTGCGTGTGGAAGAATGGAGTTTGGATGGGTGTAGTAGTGACGTGGCAATGGCTGGGCGTGTGGCCTGTTAGTGTGTGTAGTTGGTTGAGCACTCCACCACTGTGAGGATGTCGGCCAGGTGAGGCCGCAGGTGGGCTCTGGGAGCCGTTAGAGTTGTGGATGGGGCCCGAGGATCCGGAGGACGGACCCGGATAGCCCAGTGCCAGAGAGGGCACCGAGTGGGGAGAGCGCCAGAGGGCCTTCCCCAGTTAGATAGGTTAGGGTGAGGAGCAGGTAAGCTCGGAGGCAACTACAGTGGTGGAGGTGTGCAGGTGGGTAGACCTGCTGGGAGAGTTACACGCCTCAGCCCGGAAATTGTGCAAAGGCACAGGGAGTTGAATCGGGGGAGTGAGACCCCAAATTGATGAAGCACCACAGTTTGGTCAATGGGAATTGGTTCTTAAAACCGCATAGAGTAAGATTGCCAATGGATTGGCAGGGAAAGACCCCGGGTAGTGTAAAGTGTGTTAATGTCATTTAGAAGGTAGTTAGGATTGAAATCTCCTCGCACCATCCGCATCCACTCACCTGAGGTGACGTTACTCCGCACCATGCCATGTTTTGTTATTTTTGTTGTGCAAATGTTTGGAATGTGAGATGCATCATGACGTGGATGTGACATTGTGTGATGTTCCATCTCTCCCTCCTTATGAGGATTGATGATGAGTTTGGGGATGGCAAATTTTGGCTTAGAGGGATTGTGGTGACGAATTTGGTATAGGGGAAATTTGGGGAAGACATGACGTTCGTGACGAATTCGTAAATGTGTAGATTTTTGTACATATGGGGTAAGGGCAAGGGTAGAGTAGGTAACGGGGGGGGGGGGGGGGGGGTGACGTACGGTAGGGACGAGCTTTCTCACTTCGCTCTCCGTATGCACCTCGTCTTGCCTTGCCTTGTTTGATGTGTACCCTTGTGACCTTACCCCTCGCTCACCTGTCTTCTCCCCCCCACCCCCTTGTCTCCCACCCAAGGACTGTGCGCCACTGGGCGCCGAGGGGAGCGTGCGGGAGTCCGCCATTGTGTGCCCGAAACTCCCGCAACCAGCTGTCTGCATCGATGCACCACTTATGGACCACATGTCTGTGGCTGAGCACCACTCATGGACCCTACGAGTTGGGGCATGGCCCCTCTGCTGGAACCGGCCATGATGGCCCGAGATCTTGCTTGCGGACCTCGGTCACGTGGCACCTATGCCCCACAGGTGAACCACCCATAGTCGGCCCCCTGTGGGCCATAAATAAATAAAAAATGGACACGTTTTGCGCTTTTTATTATGTCTAAATAGGCCGCCAGCAAGAAGACTTAGTTGACAACAACTGGAAGAACGATAATGGCCAGCAGAGGGAGCCGAAGAGGAAGACTGGCACCAAGGGTTTGTTGGGTTTATTTTTATTGAACTGTGGTGACTGTGCACCGATTGGTGCGTTTTGGTGCTTTGGAGCGTTTTTGGTGCTTTCTGGTGCGTCGATGCAGCACACGCTGTCTTCCCCCCCAAAAGAACAATCACAGGTCCTGGGTTGCGTTTTGTAAATACAAGTAGAGTACCTGTAAATAATGCTCCCCCATCGTTCATGTTGTAGTTTGAAGACAATTCCGCAATTCGGTTAGTTGTGGGCGTGAGTCTGTTAGGCAGGGTGCAATGGAGCAGCGGGACATATTTATTTGCATTTTAAAACTGTCACACTCAGGGTCAGGTTAAATGTAGAGGGAACTACACCTACGTGCCAGACTAAAGGTAAAAGTAATAGGCCCGGGACGTGCCTAAGAGGAGGAGTGTGCAGTGTTGTGGATATGAGAATTGTGT